>NC_056630.2:13663267-13970767 GCF_002870075.4 Lactuca sativa | reverse complement strand
TCAGTTTTGGACTTCGGTCCGATGTAGGGGACGGGGTCCCAGTCAGTTAGTCCGGACTTCTGTCCGATGCAGGGGACGGGGTCCCAGATAGTTAGTCGGGACTTCGGTCCGATGTAGGGGACAGGGTCCCAGTCAGTGGGCAAGGCCCAGTATGTGCTTTATATGTATTGTATGGTATGTGGTAGTTTGGGGGAGCTCACTAAGCTTCGTGCTTACAGTTTCAGTTTTGGTTTCAGGTACTTCCGCAAGCAAAGGGAAGAGCTCGGGATGATGGCATCACACACACCACAGCTTCAGTTTTTGTCCTGGGAGTTGATTCAGTTTCTTGATATGTTTTTATACAGTTTTCCTCACAGTATTTTAGTATGATTTGAGATACATAGTGTGTGGTTTTATTATATGATACTCAGATTTATGATTTTTGGTTATATAAAAAAATGAAATTTTTGGGTCGTTTCAGTGTAATAATATGCAAGCGTACTGTTCTTTCGTTTGTAAATCCGATGCATGTTTTGTAGAGTAAAAAAATAGTTATGCTAAAATAATTATTTACTGTTGTACTCGCGTAGTAATGTATGTTATAAACTAAATCTATCATAGTTTATGTATTCAACCATGTAAGTAGTTTGCATTTGTAAGACTGGTAATGAAATCCCCAAACTATAACCTTTATAGTTTGACTGAAATGTTATGTTTGTGAATGTTTGGGAAACTATGCAATTAAATTTAGAAGACATCCCTTATGCTCTGCATACTACAAAAGGGATTAAGTATCTAAATGCTTATCATTGATTTGTATAAATTGCATAAGTTTGACTTGTTGAAAACTTGGTGTTTGGCTTGTATTCCCCCCTGCAAACATTTAAAAATCATAAAAGCGTAGGGGTATGAACTCACTGTTGATGTGTGAAAGATGTCGACTGGAAATGAAGATCCTCGAGTTGTTGTACGTGGCACTTAACGGAATCCTAATATCAAATAAATACATATAAGTATCTAAATTAGCAATTTTGTTAGATAAAGTGTTAGAAAAAACACTTGTTTTCAGTCAAGGAATGTTACCGGGACTTGTTCGAATCGAGGAAAGTGAGTTTTCGGACAACTGCACCACTTAAAAAGGTGTTTACGGTCGTGAGGAGAGTTTACGGTCGACAGGCAGTTTACGACCGTGAACTACACGGCCTTTGAAGATTGACCGTGAACAGGTTTATGGTCTATGAAGATTGACCGTAAACTCAAAAACAGTGACGTTGGTTTCGATGAAAACGTGTTTTAGATGCTCCTACATTACCTCTACAAGTGTTTCCTGATGGTTTTTCAAGAGAAATGAGGGTGTTTCGGAGTTTACGGCCAGGGGTTCTAGGGAGAGAATGAGCGATTTTCCGGTCAAAAGTGCTCAAATGAGGGTTGGGGTCTCATATTTATAGGGGATTTTGTGGTCGGTGGGTGGGGTCCACCCAAAACTAGCCGCAAACGAGTTTACGGTCGTGAACTCCAGTCGAGCTGTGAACATCTTCTTTTTCGAGAAAATTCGAGTTTCACACGGTTTTGGTTCCCGACTCGCATATATAAAATTAATTATATAAAACCCAATGATATTCTAAAACGAAAAATTTGACAGAAAATTAATAAAATCCAAATTTTATTAACGAAAATCATGTATCATAAACGGAAAAAGTTTCGGGTTGTCACACTTCGGTGCCATGATCGACTGCGAAGGTCAACGTGTGGTAATTCGAACCCCAAGTGCAGGAGAACTGGTTATCTACGACGAAGGCACCAGGATGGGTTCAGGGTTCTGTTCAGCCGCCAGGGTTCGACAATATATTCAGCACGAGTGTGTGCGTTATTTAGCGTATGTGGTGGATACACGGGACAGGGATCGGGTCTGAGTTTCAGAGGTTCCAGCCGTTAGAGAGTTCAATGATGTTTTTTTGAAGGAGTTACAAAGAGTTCCTCCAGAGAGCCAGGTCGAGTTCATGATCTACCTTGTGACAGGTGTGGCACCTATTGCCAAGGCGTCGTATCGATTAGCATCACCAGAGATGCAGGAGCTGTCATCTCAGCTACAAAAATTATTTGGCAAGCATTTCATCAGTCCGAGCAGTTCTCCATGGTGAGCGCCGCTCCTCTTCGTCAAGAAGAAGGATAGTTCACACGGGATGTGCATCGACTACCGAGATTTGAACAAATTGACGGTGAAGAACCATTATCCACTTCCACGGATTGATAACCTCTTTGATCAGCTACAAGGAGCATCTTGGTTCTCCAAGATTGACCTGAGGTTTAGATACCATCAAGTCAAGGTGAGGGAGGAGGACGCGGATCGGGTATGCAGACTGATGCTCGATCGCTCGGTTATTGTGTTCATCGATGATATCTTGGTGTATTCCAAGACCAGGGAGCATCATGAGGAGCATCTTCGCGAGCTTTTAGGAGTTTTGAGGAAAAAATGACTTTATGCTAAGTTCTCGAAGTGCGAGTTTTGGTTGCGATAGGTTCAGTTCCTTGGACATCTTGTTAACTAGGATGAGATTTTGGTCGATCCGGCCAAGATCGAGGCAGTTATGCAGTGGGAGGTTCCAAAATCTCCCTCGGATATCAGGAGCTTCTTTGGATTTGCAAGGTACTACCGGAGATTCATATAGGATTTCTCCAAGATTTCAGTACCCCTTATTTGTATAACGAGGAAGGGGGTGGATTTCCGATGGGGCCCTGAGATGCAGACTGCATTTGAGACTCTGTAGAAGTGACTCGGCGAGGTGCCAGTTTTGACACTCCATGGGGGAG
Source organism: Lactuca sativa (assembly GCF_002870075.4). Taxonomy (NCBI): domain Eukaryota; kingdom Viridiplantae; phylum Streptophyta; class Magnoliopsida; order Asterales; family Asteraceae; genus Lactuca; species Lactuca sativa. The sequence goes on along the minus strand of NC_056630.2, from coordinate 13,967,977 downwards.
TTGAGGATTTCGTTGTGTTCTGTGATGCATTGATCACCAGACTGAGAGCAGTGCTTATGGAGAGAGGATAGGTGATAGTCTACGTTTCACGGCAGCTGAAGCCGCATGAGACAAGATAACCCACACACGATTTCGAGTTGGGAGCGGTAGTATTCGCTCTCAAGATTTGTAGACATTACCTCTACGGGGTCCGTTGTACCATTTACACGGACCAAAAGAGTATGAGGCACATCATGGATCAGCCGAACCTGAACATGAGACAATGCAGGTGGCTGTACATGGTCAAGGACTACGACTGAGGGATTCTTTACCATCCGGGTAAAGCAAACGTGATGGCAGATGCCTTGAGCCGCAAGTCGGTTTAGTCTTTGATTGGGACGGCCTATATGAGGACATCGACGGAATCTCCACCGATAGGATTGATTAGAAGGCCCAAGCCAAGGGCGTTCGAGAGGATAATTGGAAAACTGAGAGGATCAGAGGTGAGATCACCCGATTTGTCACGGACCGTTGCGGTTTGTTGACCCCTTGCGGTCGGGTTTGGGTTCCAATGTATGGTGGGGTCAGACAGATTGTACTGGAGGGGGGCGATTAGTCTCATTTCTCTCTTTACCCTAGGGCCACCAAGATGTACTGAGATCTGAGGTTGAGTTATTGGTGGCCGTGCATGAAGAGAGAGATTGCTTGGTACGTAGAGAGGTGCTCGACCTGTAGAATGGTCAAGGCCGAGCATTAGAGGCCGCATGGAGAGCTGCAGCCACTGGAGATTCCCATGTGGAAATGGGAGTAGATCACGATGGAGTTTATCACCAAGATGTCGAGGACGACGAAGGGATTTGATGTTATATGGGTAATCGTCGATCGATTAACCAAAAGCTCCCATTTTCTAGCAATTTGGGAGAGCTCGTTGGTTGAAAAGCTGGCCGATGTGTATATCTGCGAGATCGTTGCTCGCCATGGGGTTCCAGTCTCTATTGTTTCAGACCGTGGTGTTCGGTTCACCTCCCAATTTTGGCAGAAGTTCCCTGGGGAACTGGGCATGAGGCTACACTTCAGCATAGCTTACCACCCCCAGACTGATGGTCAAAGCGAGCGTACCATCCAAACTCTCGAGGATATGTTGCGAGCTTGCGTTATCGACTTTGGTGGGAGCTAGGACTCCTACTTACCTCTGTTAGAGTTCTCCTACAAAAAACAACTTTCATTTTAGCATTGGTGCTCCACCATTTGAGTTGTTGTATGGCCGGATATGTCGTACCCCAGTTTGTTGGGGCGACGATGGCCACAGGGTGATGGGTCGGACCGATTTGGTTCTGCAGACCAGCGAGATGATACAACAGATCAGGCAACAGTTGCAAACTACTCAGAGTCAGCAGAAGAGTTACGCCGACCGACGCTGATCTGAGTTGGAGTTTCAGATTAGTGACATGGTACTACTGAAGGTCTCACCCTGGAAGGGTGTGATTCGCTTCAGGAAAAAGGTGAATTTGGATCCCCGATACATTGGGCCGTTTCGGATTATTTCTAGGGTTGGCAAGGTGGCATATAGGTTGGATCTTCCAAAGGAGCTCTATCAGATTCATAGCACTTTCCACATTTTCTAGTTGCGAAAGTGTATATTGGATAAGGATGCAGTCGTGTCATTGGATGACATTCAGGTTGATGATCGCCTGAACTACGTTGAGAGACCGGTGGCTGCTCTGGACAGAAAGATGAAGGCCTTGAGGAACAAAGAGATATCTTTGGTGAAGGTACAGTGGCAGCATTGGAAGGACGAGTGGACATCGGAGCCGGAGGCCAAGATACGGGAGCATTATCTGGAGTTGTTCACTGCAGCAGACTTCGAGGACGAAGTCTAGTTCAAGTGGGGGAGAATTGTAACAACCCGACTCCCAGGTATAAATTTAAAGCTTTCATATTCATATTTTTAGACCTACTCAGCGAGTTGTCTGCCCCAACTCGTCATGTAGAAATTGATCAGCTCGCGTGGATTATAAAGCCTACTCAACGAGTTACAGGACCAAACTCAACGAGTTGAGGTTATGCATGAAAACCCTAATTTTTAGGGTTTGCACCCTATTTAAAGGACCTTAAGTCCTCCCTCTAGCCCCCCTTGCCACCTTCACGTCCATAAACAAACCCTAATCGAGCTAACCTTCTATTTTGAGTGTGTACAAGGCTAAAGAGTGTGTGTTTGGTGCACTTCTTGAAGAGACTTGAAGATTTAGAAGCTTGGAACGAGAAGGAGCTTGTAGATCCAACATTTACTTCGTTTTGGCGTTCATTTGAAGGTAAAAAGTCATTAACATGATCATTTTCTTGTTAGATCTATCCATTAAAGAGTTTAGGGTCATTTCTAGCTTATTCTTGAGGCATTTCTGGTATTGAGCATGCTTTGAAGTGAGGAGTTCAAATCTAAACTCCTCTAGGCCCTCATGGATATAAAGTTCTTAGCTTTATCTAGTCTTGGCCTTTCTCATTCCCTAAACCTCTTCCTAAGACTAGTTTTGGGTGTTTTAGCCTCTTGAGGCCTTGCAAGCACGTAAATTTGGCAACTTTACGTGGTAACTACACCCTACAAGGCTAGATCTACAATCTGGAGCCTTGGTTTCACTTAAAAGCGTCTGAATGAGAAAAGGGATGAAGGAACTCGACGAGTTGCATAGCCACGAGTTAGATAGGGTTTACCCGCCTTCTGGATTCTGAGTGAACTCGGCGAGTTGGTGAGATAACTCGACAAATGGTTATGGTTTTTCCTCAATCTTCTAGACACTGTATGGACCTGACGAGTTGGTTGGTAACTCGGCAAGTTGACTTGAGTTTTCACGATTTTTCTGAGTTCTGAAGGAACTCGACGAGTTGCTAGATGCACTCGACGAGTTGGGTCAACATGGATCGTTGACCTTTACTGTGGACTTTGACTTTGACCAAAGGTTGACCAAGTTTGACTTATGGGGGTATTTTAGTAATTTCGTTCTTGATGGAATTGGTTCTATGGTGGTTGTAGGTGTTTTGGTTTGGAGTCGTGTTTTGGGAGCGTGATCTTTTCGGTTCAGTTCGACATTGTGAGGTGAGTTCTCCTCACTATATCAACAGGGTCTAAGGCATCAAGGTCGGCCCTTTTTGGATTGTATCTTGGTTATAGGATGAAGTTATGCTTTGTGATATGTTAGATCGGTATCCTGGTATATAAGATGATGCTATGATTAGTGATCTGTTAGATCTGTATGACTATTTGTACATGCTAGCTAGCATATGATATTAATGTGTTGATTGTATGATTGTGGGTGGGTTGAGGCAATCCTTCTTTGTGCTCTAGGACAACATACCCATGGCGGCCCGGATAGACTGTAGACCCATCAGGGCGTACTAGTCAGACCGAAGGCTCGGAGAATGGTCCAGACAGGCTGAAGGTCCGAGAGGGTGGACCAGACAGGCTGAAGGTTCCTAGAGTGGGCCAAAAAGACTGAAGGCCCGGTGAGGGCGGTCCAGTCATACTGAAGACTTAGAGAGTGGGCCAGATAGACCGAAGGCTCGGTGATGGTGATCCGATCATACTGAAGATTCTATATGCATGTTGTTTGTTAGATATTGTTATGGTTGTATGGTGTTGATATTTTGGGGGCAACTCACAAAGCCTTTGAGCTTACTGATGGGTTTTGAGCACTATAACATCCCTATGGTGCACATATAACCCTAATGCTTTGGATCTAAGTTTTATCTAGTTATACATGCTATTTTCATTTCTCCAAATCATGGACACTAACTAGCATACAACTTTGATATTTGCAACGTAAAAACAATTTAGATGAATACGTCTTGGTTGTATCTTGTAGAAGCATGCCTTACAAGAGCTTAGTACCTCAAATGAATCACAAACACCAAGAACAATGGAGAACAATAAGAGAGAGGTTCGGAACACCAAAATCAGCTAGGGTTTCTTCTTAGCATACTCTTGTACCGATTTTAGGAGCTTAGGGGTTACATTTATAGTGTAGAATTCCAAGGGTCACTTGTAAACCCTAATTCATTCATATAGGATTTTAATCCACTAACTCTTTTGATAGGCTTTTGGACTATCATTTCATGGACTCTCATAAACTTAGTCCATCATTAATCAACCATGGATCATTATCCCAAACTATATATATCACTGATTTACATAATCAATCCCTGTAAATTTAATTAGTCTCTTTTGATCACTAAATTAATTCCAAATTAATTATTGATCAATACCAATTAAATAATATGATTTCTCAATCAATATATTATTCTTATAATATATTAAAAAATCACAAATAACCACTTTCTCAAATATCCATTCTATCAAATTGCTTCGGTGAAGGCAACCCAAATGGACCATGCTACTATCGGGTCAAGTACATACCAATTATAGTTATCGACTTAGACACCTAATCCAACAGTCTCCCGCTTGGATAAGTCTAATAACTATAATTGCAAGTATGGCTTCAAAATCCGATTAGCAATCATAGCACTCAAAAGTCGTTGTTGAACTTTGACCTAGTCAATAACGCGTCCTTTAGATAAGTGATCATACAGTCCTCTTTTCTTCAAGATATCGTGTGGACAAATACATGGAACACAATCATACTTATTGTCTAGCAGTTTTTTTCCCGATTTTTTATTTGTTTGACATAGAACTTAATTGAACACATCAATTGAGTCCTGACCGGGCCTGACTCATAAGTCAAAATAAAATCATCGAGGGGCCCATGATATCACTTTTAATCCTCTTAGGATAAAAGGAACAGATAAACTTCGACTTATATGCTTGTGCTAATTACTTGTTAAATTATACATAACATCACATTTTATAACATCAAGTTACTTATGCACTTTCGTACTATCAACGCACAACCAACTTGTAATCAACAACTCATATATCTTGTTTTGAATACTATACAATATTATCATCTCACAATCACTTGTGATAAATTCCATGAAGTGATTCATGTGAGCGTAGGTTTAATCCAATATTCAAATCTTATTTCAGGAGCATTCATGAACGTTGTAGCAAACTTTTGCTATGTCTAAACACTTTATACAATCTACAAGCCAATTCATGACAGTCTTTCCTCAGTACCTACTTCCAAAGTATGATCGATTGTGGAAAATTTGAATAATCTTATTATTCTGGAAGTCAAAACATGCAAAATGAAACAATAGAATACAATTAACACAAGATAGTAACTTTACTCATAAATAAAACTCCTTTATTTAATCATCAAATTTCAATTACATTTTATCTATTACAAGTTTCGAAATAGCTAAAACTAATATCGTCCCTTAGACATTAAATTTGCATTTCATGTATCATAATTGAAAATAAAATACCATATACAAAAAATACAATACATTGCACAAAAGTTAATGTCATACAAATAATCATTCCAATAGTAGACATATGTAATACATCAAATAATCATTCCAATAGTAGACAAATGTAACATTTCAACATTTTTATATAATTAACTAAATTAGTAGCAAAATTGCCTAAAATACCAACATACTTTTCTATGAAGAGCATTAACACTATTCTTTTCCATCAAAAACCTCAAAACCTGCATAATTAAATTAATGTGTAATCAGCTACTGGTCAATAAGGTAGGTTTAAGCAAAAGAGTTTCATAATAGTAAGATTTTACTTACCATTGCTGTTAATGACATTGAAAGAAGCAACCCAACAAACACCCCCTCAGAAGGATTACTACCACATAACTGTTGATATTTGATACTTTATTACTAAATGAAACCAAAAACAAAGTTAAAAGTCAACAAAATCAGAAGGTTTTAGTCAAACATACAGAGGCTGTAATTCCAAATATTAATAAATGACATTGATTGAACCACCTGCAGATATACCATTTTGTCCCTATGAGATTCACTACTGAACACATTCTATAGTTTGTAAGCTATAATATATATATATATATATATATATATATATATATATATATATATGTATATATACTTGAGCGATTTCTTCGGTGCTTGGCCAAACGTCTCTAAAGTAGGCATTCTTTCCGTCCTTTGTGGTCCCGTTGGTTCGTTTTCGAAGTCGATGTCGACCTAAAACACACAACATGCAAAACATGATATGAATTTGTGTTGTGTGTTTCTTTGAGGGTAGAAGAGTAATTTTACACATACCATGCTGACAAGTGAGTAAGCTACAACCAAGGGAGGTGAAGCCAAGTAGTTAGCTCTTGTTAGTGGGTGAACACGCCCTTCAAAGTTTCTATTTCCATAAAGCACTGTTGCATCAACAATATCTGCAACAAATATGTTCTCAAGAGTTAAATAAATTACTTTATTACAAATATGATCCCTATGATTTCTGATTTTTACTTTGTTTCACTCCAAAGTTGGAACTTGGAACATTTTTTTTTCAATTTTGGTCCCTGGAACGTTGAAATAAGGACTAAAACTGAAAAAATAAAAAAAGTTTCATGTTTGGACTAAACAAGGAAAAAGCAGAAATTACAGGGACCATTTTTGTAATTTACTACATATAGTGCAGCCATAGCCCACTATGCTGAATCCCTGCCAGTCCAAGTACTTTTGCAGGCCACTATATACATGAGGAAAGTTATAAAAATGGAAGGCAAAGAGATTCAAAGATAATCAAGGACAAAATTGTAATTTTACCTTTGGAGTAAGTATTTTATGACAACCCCTGAACCAGGGGCAAGGCTGTTTTTACCCAAGGTTTGATCTAATTCTCCACACTGTATTGCCAACAAGCTTGACACCAGCACCTGAAAGTTGGAAAAAACAATAACACAAATAAATATAAATGTAAGATTTGAGATAACAGATTCATGTGTATAAAAGAACCAATAGATGATAGAATTAGTGAAAAGCACACCTTTAAGTCTTGGGGTAAAATGTAGAGCTTCAAATAAATGATCATAGCACCAAAATTATTATTTATACTCTCAAGTAACTGATTGATACTTGATAGATAAAACTTAAAAAGTGTGTAAAACAAAGGTAACAGACAGCTCCCACACTTTGACATCAAGTGTCGATGAACGTACCTGCAATGTTAATATGTTATTATTATTATTATTATTATTATTATTATTATTATTATTATTATTATTATTATTATTATTTCAATGAATTAGCAGTGATTAGTGAGTGTATCAAGCAACCTTTGATATGTGCACACCAAGGTTGCGGTGGACACCAAAACATTCAATGCAGACAACTGTTGGATAAGGTGTCTAAGTCCATAACTTATTTGGTATACACTTGACCCGACCCGGCATGGTCCATTTGGGTTGCATTTCATTCAAACTATTTATGGATAATTTTATGAGAGTTATACACATATGTTTATTAATATATTATAAGTTATAATATATTAATATGAAGTCATGTTATTTAATTAGTTTTAGTCTTAAATTAATTATGAATTAATTTAGAGATTAAAAAGAAGACTAATTAAATTGTGGGCTATTGTTTTATATGGTGTGGGCTAATACTCATTTGTTAATGGGCTAGGCTTGTATGGAAGTCCATGGATGATCCGTGGAGCTTTTAACCCATGGATCCTTGGAAAAGGAAAGGTCATGGGTTATTAGGGTTTCACCCTAATCATGTACACTATATAAGCATGCTTATGTTGCATGAAATAGCCACTAGTGTGTGTGCTTGTGTGTGGCCGAAAATTACAAGTGTGTGTACACTCTCTAAAGTTTTCCAAGTGTTTGTGGTGATTTGTGATTTCCATTTGAGGCATTCATACTATTGGTGCTTGGCTCTCAAAATCCAAAGGAATCAAACTCATCAAAAGGTATGTAATCTCATCTAATTCTTTTATATTTAAAAGTACCCCATGCCATGTTAGATAGGTTATGAACCTCGGAAAATTATTATTTTGCATGTATTTAGACAAACATAGATCCAAGGTTTATTAGGGTTGCATGCACACTTAGGAAGTGTTAGATTGCTCAAAACTCAACAGTGGTATCAGAGCCTAGGCTTGCTTGTTTGAATACTTGATGCAAATTGCTGAAAATCGAAGATTTTATGTTGTCTGCACAGTTGACTCGCCGAGTCCATGAAGGGACTCGACGAGTCCAAGGCAAAACTCATCCAACTCGGCGAGTTGGTTCATGCACTCGACGAGTTGGAACCCCAGACAGCATATCTTCGAGTTTTGGTGCTGGAATTGGTCTAGAATCATTACCTTAAACTGTTTTGGACTCATAAAACCTGTTTTTGATGTGGTAATGATGATGGTGGACCAATTTCAAAGTTATAATCAAAATTTCAATTTTATATGTGTTCATATGATTCTTGAAATTGTTGATGTGGATGTTCATGTTCATACGAGTTTTGTTAGATCATAGGAATTATTTGCAAATTGTTTGTTAGTTAATTCTTGATCTTAATGTGTTTTAATGGAATTGTTAATTTGTCCTCAAGTTATGGAATTCCAAGAGGTTTTCTTTTAAATGTTTTCTTAAGAAGTTGTAGGTTACATTTTCTTGAAAAGTTTTTCCCATAAATGTTTTATGGACTCCATAACTTGTCCTCAAGTTATGGATTTCCAAGAGACTCTTCATTAAAAGCTTTAAAACACTTAATTAAAACTCATAAGTTATGAATATCCAAAAGTTTATGAATTGTTCAAAACTTGCCCTCAAGTTTTGGAATTTGTAAAGTCTCACACAAACTTTAATTCCACACCCTAGAGTTTTAAAAGTTAAAATTCAACACTTATACTATTTATAACATGAATGGTTAATTATTATATATATGTATAAGAACAAGTCGTTATACCGTTAGTAGGCCTCATTCACGAAGCCGGTCTATAAGGTGGGTATAAGGTTGTTGCCTATAAAATGGCAACTTAATGGGTGTCCACTCTCACCCACCGCTTGCTTGATCGGTGGAGGGTTGTTAGCCGAACAGGTAGGACAATGACTTTAAATTCTCATTAAAAGTATAATGATTATTATAAAGTAACTAAATATTTTTTTATTTAATTCCCAATCTTAGTTACCTTAGGAAAAATGTGAATTTCGTGCTAGCCCATGGAATTCACACTTTGTACCTTACCAAGTCGTTGGTGGAGCGTGTGTGGTTAACCGACACACTAACTTGGACTAGTAAGGATCACGAAGGGTGACTTAATGTTTGTCATAGATCAATGGAGCGTGTGTGGCTAACCGGCACATTGATTGGGTGATAATATTAAGGGTACCAAGTGAATCGGTATGGTTATTCACACCTTGTTTTGTGATCCTCGGCATCCCAGTCACAAAATTTGAGAGGGCACACTCGAGATTGAAACATGCCATTGAAAAAGTTCAATGAATCTCAAAAGATCTAGGAATTTCAAATCCAATTAAAACCTAATAAATTATTTCATTTTTCATGGTGGAAATTGGTGAATCGTCATTCGCCTACCTTCAAATATTTTATAGCTTGGATTACGGCATCCCTCTTCCAAATTATAAAATATTGTGTTGGGTCCTAGTCTTAATATTTCATATTGGGTGTTATATTAAGGACTTTGAATCAACTAACTTGATTTTCTCCCAAAAGATGTCTGGTTCAGACAACTATGATCTTCCCAAATCTCTTGAAGATGGTGTCCCTCAACATCATGCTTCACTTCCTCCACCTCCTCCAATTATTCTCCCTCACCCACAAGTTCTTGAAAAGTTTAAAGTCACTCAATCCCTATTGGCAAGCAAAGTCTATGTGTGCTCACATCTTGGAGATTAAGTCACATATTGACAAGCCGGGAGAGTTGGGTGTCAAAGTCTCGTGAAAGTTGGATGTTCAATCACTTTCTTAGTAACATAGTGAGTCAGCAATGATCTTATGTATTTGCTTGGTGTTGTGGAATCAGCAATGATTTGGAACACCAGTAAAGCAAATTTGATTAAAAGAACAACTTCCCAAACTTTAAATGGACATTGAAAATAGTAGCATTGGATATCTAGAAGAAGATTTCTCTTCCCAATGGAAAGGGATCAGCCATAGTCAACTCGGTTGACCAAATGGTAAAGAGAAAGGCTAAGTCTGAGATAGTCTTATGTGCCATTACCAAAGGGTCCATATGTTTTATTTCCAAAGGGAGGGACACTGATTGCGAAGCTGCCATATTTACCTGAAAGATCATAAGATTGATCAAGTCAAGTAGTTTGACTCTACTTTAGTTAAAGTCCACCGACTAACTCTATTAAGTTCCTATTTGGAGATTCTTATTACATAATGTGAATGGGTCACATGTTGATGTTTTTAAGAATCAAAGAAAGGATAGGAAGCTTAAAAGAAGTATATGTTGATTCTGATTGCGAAGGTGGGTTTCGATCGCATGGTTCGGTAATCAGAATTTTGAGATGTTGCTTAAGAGTTAAAATATATTGCTTATGAATAGATAACAACAAGGTTTTCATGTGGATTGTAAGGATAAGTTTTTCCACAAAGCTTTAAAATAAAAGAAAAAAAGGGTTTTAATTTTATTTATTTTAAAAAAATATCCATACAATGGCATCTGTGGAAAATTGTTGCTTATATGTTTCCAGTAATAGCAATATTGGAAAGTGGATTTGATTCCTTCATTTGTGGTAGTGTCTGAATTTGCCGAATGAAGAAAGTTTTTCATCACCCAAGTTTCAATTGGACAGAAACTTGGAATCATACAAGTTGTATTGTATGATGAATGAGAATTTTCATCTTTGAAAATTAAGACTAATTCTTTTATCACATGTATATGTGAGTCAATTGAAGGACTAAGAAATTAGGTACACTGGGTGTGCGCTGGTCAAGGTCCAAGATTGATTTGTCATGATTTACTAAAGATTAGTAAATATGATTATACTCATGAGGTTAAGTATAATTCTGTAACATTGGAAAGGTTACAATGCATGACAAAACAAATGAGAAGAATCAAATTAGGCAGAAAGATAAAAGTTTCTCAAATCTGAAAGGATGGGAGAGTACTTTAGTATCATATTTCATGATCATCTTAATGATTATGAAACCATATCACAAATTCATACTCTAAGGACGTCTTAGTGCAATGTTATGGCTAAGAAGAGAGGTCATGAATTGTTGGATTGGTTAAAATCAAGAAGATGAGTCATACTTCGTTCCAAAACAATTCTTAGAGTCATACTCCAAGATTGTAACTTTGAGTGAAATAAAGGAAGATTTATTAACACTAGTCAAATGTAAGAGTAAAATGTTTTCTACTCTTGTACATTTGAGATTGGTAAGTTGTGATGTCTTGGATGAGACAAAGACCAACTAAGACCAATTATGTGAAGTGTTAGTCTTGATAAGAATCCGCACTATCCCTTGAATATTTGTTTTGTCAAGGAATGGTTCTTGACTGGGGAAACTTATATGTCAAGGGGACAGTGGGAGCCTTAAATATCCTGAAAGAGTTTCAAGATTTAATCAAGAGTAAAACCTGTAATTTATCACTAGCACACGACTTAAGGTTTGCAACCTATCGTGTTGAAATAATTCTTATTTCTGTACCTACTTCAAATAAGTTGAATTTGCGTGTGAGTTATTAGAGTTCAACTTGGAAGCATTGGTGAGCCTTGTGCTACCAAGGTGACTAGAAACTAAGACTGAACAAGTTTAATCCATGTAAGGCTGAATTTGTCACTAACCTTATCTTGTGATTATAGTTTTGACAAATTCACATGGATAGGAACTCATACACTATAAAATCTAAGTGTCATAAGGTTTCTCCCCGATTCATGAAAATGATGGTGAGGAAACGCTTTCACTAAGCAGATTTTACGTAGATATCAATTGTGTTATTTGCATTTTCAAAAGTCGTTAGTGGAGCGCGTGTGGTTAACCGGCACACTAACATGGACTTATGAGAAATGGCAAATACCTAAGCAATTGAGACTATGATTACGGTATCCCTTTTCATAGTTCTGAAAATTGTTTAGACACACATGTGAGCTATCTAAGAAAGGGTGTATGAATCTAAATTTCAGAAGTCCAGCAAATTTCTGGAAATATGTCAGAGCTAGTGGGAGCATAAGTGTTATGCTGATAATCATCATGTTAGTGGGAGCATGATTATTACGTTTAGTGTTGCAAGTTAGCAATATAGAAAACAAAGTTTCAATTCGTGAAGTTGCAGGGGTTGAAAAGTTGTTTTGCTATAATTAAGGGAGAGGAAATTATACTTCATTTCAATTCTAAAGCTTAGATTGAGATTTTAATCATCTTTAGTCAAGAATATATATATATATATATATATATATATATATATATATATATATATATATATATATATATATATATATATATGAATTTTATGTTGGAATGGTTCAACTTGAAGAAATTCTATATATATTGCGTTTTCAAAATTCGATTATGATTACGGCATCCCTCTTCATAGTTAAATTTTGAAAACATGGCAAATAAAAATATTGTAGCAAAAGACTGGTCTAGTATCATGTCTTTATGTCAAACATCATGAATCGTGTCCCATATGCTTCGGATATAGGATCGATTGCATGTGCTATAATATTCATCTTTTCTAAATTTTCCAAATGCTTAAGGCATTGAGAAGGGAAAAGTCTAGAATTGGGTATGACTAAAGTGATTAAGCAATAGTCGAGGACAATCTGAGGTTCGCCAAAGATTGGTTGCTCAGGGAAAGTTGGAAGTATGATGTAAGTTGTCGGAAAGGACCATATTGACATATTCTGAAAGGAAGTAACTCTTGTTCGGAAATGATAGTCAAAATGGGACTATGGAAATGTCTCCATAGGTGGAAGTTATTCAATCTATGTAAGATTAGAAAACCTTAATGCAAGAAGGATGTTCAAGGCAATGTACTTTGAATATGAGACTTCCGTTCCATAGAAGTTGACCTTCTTTGGAATACTCTGTAATGACTGGTGACAAGGTTTTGGTGACTTTGTGCATAATCATTACAAGAGGAACATTGCATAAAAGTTTAAAATCTAACAGATTTTTTGGTTAATGATAGGAATCGGGGATTCTCACACTTACAATAAGGATTTGGGATTGTGAAATGAGTATCATTGGAATCATGTTCAATTGATCTACATCACAATGTAAGGATCATAGACAAACATAGTGTGCATACTTGGAGTATAGCATAACAATTGTTTAGAAAAACAAAGTGTACATGCTAGGAGCATGGGACGACTGTTGTTTTTATTCAAGTCTTAAGTTGATTGTTTGAAACATTATACAATGAATAATGTGTAATCAATATGGTGATAAATAAAAGGTGGTTCTATTTATATTCAAAAGGGTTCTGAGACCATATTGGATTCGATTATTATTGTGTTTCACTTTGCATGTTTTGACTTCCAAAATAGCTAGGTTATTCTTTCCGAATGACTAAGTTATTTAAACACTCCACAGTCGTTCATATGTTGGAAGTAGGTATGAATCAAGACTGTCATGAATCGAGTTTGTAGATGGATAAATGGGTTTAGTCATAGCAATGGTTGCTACAACATTCATGAGTGCTCATAAGTTATGAGTATTGGAATAAACCCACGCTCACTTGTATCACTTCATGGAATTTATCTCGAGTGATTGTGAGATGGTAATATCATATAAATCTTCAAACCTAGAGATATGAGTTGTTACCTATGAGTTGGTTGTGCATTGATTGCACGTAAACGCATCAGTAACTTGATGTTATAAAACATTCCTTTGTGTACAATTCAACAAGTAGTAGAACAAGCATATGAGTCGAAGTTTATCTGTTCCTTCTAGAAATAGAAGCGATATCTGGGCCCCTCGATGATTTTGTTGTGACCTATGTACCGGCCGGTCAGAACTAAATTGATGTGTTCGATTAAGTTCTTTGTCAAACAAATCGGAAATCAAGAAACAACTTGCTGCACAATAAGTACGACGTTGTTCCATGTATTTGTCCGGCTGATATCATGAGAACAGAGGATTATATGATCACTTATCTAAAATGGCGCTTCATAGTTCAACAAAGTTTTCGAGAGCTACGATTGCCGGTTGGTTCCTGAAGTAACATACGCAAATATAGTTATTAGACTTATCCAAGTGGGAGTCTGTTGGATAAGGTGTGTAAGTCCATAACTTATTTGGTATACACTTGACCCGACCCGGCATGGTCCATTTGGGTTGCATTTCATCCAAACTATTTATGGATAATTTTATGAGAGTTATACACATATGTTTATTAATATATTATAAGTTATAATATATTAATATGAAGTCATGTTATTTAATTAGTTTTAGTCTTAAATTAATTTAGAGATTAAAAAGAAGACTAATTAAATTGTGGGCTATTGTTTTATATGGTGTGGGCTAATACTCATTTGTTAATGGGCTAGGCTTTTCTGGAAGTCCATGGATGATCCATGGAGCTTTTAACCCATGGATCCTTGGAAAAGGAAAGATCATGGGTTATTAGGGTTTCACCCTAATCATGTACACTATATAAACATGCTTATGTTGCATGAAATAGCCACTAGTGTGTGTGCTTGTGTGTGGCCGAAAATTACAAGTGTGTGTACACTCTCTAAAGTTTTCCAAGTGTTTGTGGTGATTTGTGATTTCCATTTAAGGCATTCACACTATTGGTGCTTGGCTCTCAAAATCCAAAGGAATCAAACTCATCAAAAGGTATGTAATCTCATCTAATTCTTTTATGTTTAAAAGTACCCCATGCCATGTTAGATAGGTTATGAACCTTGGAAAATTATTATTTTGCATGTATTTAGACAAACATAGATCCAAGGTTTATTAGGGTTGCATGCACACTTAGGAAGTGTTAGATTGCTCAAAACCCAACAACAACAACTCCTAGATTCAAGCATGCCCAATCGGGGTCAGAGGCAGCACAGTCTGCACACCTGCCATTTCCAAAAACCCTATGCAACACTAAAGTAAAGTAGACTGCATGACCGCCTCTATCATTTTATGGGAGCTTCTCCCGATGGCTTGAATGCCATCCCCACCATTTGGAGATCTGTTGGAACCATTTGTATTTGTATTTGAACACCACCTGCTCTCCCGATCAATCTGTCTTTTGTACTCTTGCATTCTTTCGTTCAGAGCTGCTTGCTCATAATTTGATCTCTCTTGAGATTGTTGACCATATGTCAACACCTGCCCAGTTTTTTTATATTAAAATTAAAATAAAACACAACATGCATTCTTCTTTTCTTTTCCGTATGTCTAATCTCTAAACTAAAATAAATACCAAACCTGATATATATACGACTCCATCTTATGCAAAAGCTCGTATCCCTACAATAAGAATAATTCAGATTTAGATTTTAGAAAGCTCCACAAACACACACACTGTTGCTATCGAATTGAATTGTCTACCTATTTGAAGTAACAAAGATGGGCATCCATCATACCGCTCACTACTTCCAGAAATTCAAATCTCTGTTTTTTCTTCAACATTAGAAAGTGTGGTAACCTTAATAACAAACCAAGAATTCTTTCATTGTTTAATAAGTAGCAGAAACAAATAATAATAATTTGAGAGATTGTTGGCACAGTTTATAATTATAACATATGCCAACTGAAAAACAGTATTCTTCAAATTATTTGATTTTGTTGTTATCTTGAATCAGGGTTTTGAAGTATTAGAGCTTATTGTTGATATTGAGAACTGTCTTCAAGCCTTTGTTGGGGTTGTAGCTGATTGTTTATGGACACAGGACTTGAAATCAATAATAAGGTTCCCTCACCACTTTACAATCACACACTCGCCACAATCAAAGACGCTTGAGAGTTGAGAGTTGAGAGAGATATAAATTATGATCAGACCATAGATGCCATTTCTAATCGAGCAACTGGCTCAGCAGGTAATGCTCGCTGCACAAAAAAAAAAAAGCAACTATAAACTCACATCAACTGCAAAAATGTGATACTTATTTGCTTAATTGAGAAGAAGATGCAAGCAAAAAATAAGTGTAACGCCCGGTTTCCCAGGTACATTAATTTATACTATAAATTGAGTTGTATTGAGTGACTCGACGAGTTGGTGCTTAGACTCATCGAGTCAGGTCGCGAATGGGTGACGTGGAAAATGATTAGACTCGACGAGTCAAGAGAGTGCACTCGCCGAGTCAGAGCTGACAAAAGAAATCCTAATTTCTCGGGTTTGGGACCTAATTAAGGACCCTTATATCCACCATTTGCGGCTACCAGACCCTTGAGAGAAACCCTAAGAGTGATGGAGCGTTTGTAAGAGGAGAGAAGCCAACAAGAAGAAGGTGGTTCCATCTTAGAGGAGGCCAAGGAGGTTGCATATCTGTGGATTTCAAGAAAAGGACATCATCCTTGAGGTAACATATCGATCCTTTTTCTTTCTTGTTAAAGAATCCATAGATCTAGGGTTTTCTATACCCTTTATTGGGATGATTTGTTGGGAATATGGTCCCTTTTCGTGTTTAGACTTCGGATGTGGACCCATAGTGGTACAGAGAGCTTTATCCATCTTGCTTTATGATGAGTTATGGAAGAAATGGACTTAGGATGTTGCATTTGGGGCTAATTCATCAAATAGAGTTGTTGGGATATTGCATGAGTATCAAGATTAAACCTTTACGTGTTTAATGATCTTAGGAAGGTCAGATTTATGGATTAGAGGAATAGATCTGACCTCAGAAGGTCATTTGAGTTTGAGCATGGAATGAACTCGCCGAATTAGGAGAGTGACTCAGTGACTCAGAGGGGGATTTAGGGGACTTGAGTTCACATCTGAACTCGCCGAGTCAGTGCCTGACTCGATGAGTTGGGTCAAAGGGTGACCATTGACCAACGTTGACCAGAGTTGACTTGTGTTGACTTAAGGGTATTAGTCAAAGTAAGTCAGGAAGGTATTAATTAGAGATGTATTTATGCTATAGGAGGAAGCTAGGTCGGAAGATTGAGCGCGAGTGGTTATCCGACATCTTCGAGGTGAGTCTTCTCACTATGCCTTACCCGATGGGGTAATTATGTGTGACCGGAAGGTCTTATGTGTATGATGAATATGTGATGTATGTTGTATATGTAATATGTTATAATATGAGTATGATGATGTGGATCGGAAGGTCAGGATGATATGAACCGGAAGGTCAACAGAGTATGGACCGGAAGGTCAACAGAGTTATGGGATGGAAATCCCCTGAGACACTTGGATCGGAAGATCCCATAGAGTTATGGTCTGGAAAGGCGTATGTGATGTACGTGGTATTTTGGGGAACTCACTAAGCATTTATGCTTACCGTTTGCGTGTTATATGTTTCAGGTACCAGTGATGATCGCTGGAAGGCGCCGGCATGATCAGTACACACTTGCAGTGAAGATGTTTTGAGATTCAAGGGATTATGATTTGTAATTATGTTCAGTGAAAAACCAATGATACACGTTTTTGAGAATATGTGATTGGAATATTTTTATTAATTTAAAATGAAAAATTGTTTTGAAATTTCACGGTGTTACAATAAGAAGTTTGACTTGCAAATGCAGGAAAATATCAAAAGTTTATTTATAGATGCAGGAAAAATGGGAGGCATAAAGGAGAAATCGATAATACCATGTGAAATCGTAGCAGAGATGATGCAGATGCACGAAAAAAATCAGAATCCTTTTTGCTTGATTGAGAAGATGAAGTTGAGGGATTAATGAGAAGTCGTGTTCCCCTTATTTGCTGAACGAATGAAGAAAAAGGACCAAGGCTAGAAGCGCAATTGGACTAGGGTTTGTGAATGTGAGGAGTCGTTGTAGATGGAGTAGGGTAGAGGTGAAGAGGAGTTATGTTACCAATTTTATGTTGAGATTATTGTGTCTAATCGTCGCCATAAAGATACGATCGAGAGAGAATGGTCTTCGATTTCGGGAAGGAAGCGAGGGTGTTACAGAGAGGGGGGTTTAAACTCGCATGGAGATCTAAGGAGAGAGTGAGCGGTCTTTGATCCGATCGAGAGAGAATCGTCGCCATAAAGATACGATCGAGAGAATGGTCTTCATGTTTTTGGTGGTGACGGCTGCTAGGTTTTACAAAGAGAAGGAGGGGAGAAAATGAAGGTCATCGGCAGGTGGAGAGGAAAGAATGAGCGGGTCTTCAAAAAATTTGGGGATTTTGTTTCCACCATGTTTGCTAAGTCGAAGAGGCTGGGGGGTTAATTTTTAGGATCCAATAGGCGGCGCATCATTTCCCGCCTAAAAGGTGTGTTTCATTAAAAAATTATAAAGCGACACACTAACATGACACACATTTTATGAAAGGCGCCCTCCGCATTACTTTTTTTCTTTTCTGACACTAATTTTAGAGCACGTATAAATGCGCGTCCTCTATCCTTAAAATTTTGGAAAAATGACATTAGTTTATAGGTCACGTACAAATGCGCGTCGTCTATCAGTGTGTGTCATTGTTTGCGCGTCATTAAAGGCCAGTTTTCTAGTAGTGACATCAGGTACAACTCCAAGGTCTCCGATGAAGTACTTTAGCCATATCGCTTCCTTCGATGCTTCACTTGCTGCTATGTACTCTGATTCGCACATTGAATCAGCTACAGTCTCTAATTTGGAACTTTTCCAAGTTACCACTCCTCCATTTAGGGTAAATACCCATGCTAAAACGTTTCAACACCTTGTCCAAGTAGGTACTTTGACTAAGTCCTATTAGTCTTTTACTCCTATTTCTCAATATCCTTATCCCTAGAATGTAAGCAGCTTCTTTGAGGTCCTTCATAGCGAAACACTTCCCAAGCCAGGACTTAACCTCCTGCAAGATTGGGATGTCATTTACTATGAGCAGTATGTCATCCACATACAATACCATGAAGCTAACTATACTCCCACTAACCTTGACATACACACGGGACTCGTCCTCACTTCTCAAAAATCCAAACTCCTTGACTTTCTCATTGAAACAAAGATTCCATCTACAAGATGCTTGTTTCAACCCATAAATGGATTTCTCAAGCTTACATACTCTATTGGGGTATTTGGCATCCACAAAACCTTATGGATGACACATATAAACATCTTCAACCAGTTTCCCATTATGGAAAGCGGTTTTCACATCCATCTGCTAAATTTCATAATCATGAAATGCAGCGACAGCTAACATAACCCTAATGGACTTGATCTTGGCCACTGGTGAGAAGGTCTCATCATAGTCAACCCCAGGGGTTTGAGTAAAGCGCTTCGCAACCAATTGTGCCTTGAACGTATGCACTTGCCCATCCATGTCGGTCATCTTCTTGAAGATCCACTTGCACCCGACAGTTTTGCGACCCGGTACATTGTCATCCAAGTTCCAAACTTGATTATCATACATGGGCTGAATTTCGCTACCCATAACCTCTTTCCATTTTGCACTCTTGGGGACCGCCATGGATTCCTTGTATTTATTAGGTTCATCCAATTTTATCAGTGTGCTACCATTGATAAACGTATCACCTTCACTTGTTATATGAAAACCATACAACACATGTGGAACACTAACTCTACCGGAACGTCTCAGAGGTAAGGACTCGTCAACTAGTTCAATAGGAGTTTTCTCTTCGGGTAGAGCGCTAGAGTTTGAGGTTCCTTCATCACTTAACTCTTGAAGCTCTTCAAGGTCAATTTTCCTCTCACTATCCTCTTGGCATATGATTTATCTTTCGTGGAGAACCCATCTCCTCGCAACGAAGACAACATTGTCACTCAGTCTGTAGAAGAGATATCCAAAGGACTTTTATGGATAGCCGATGAAAATACACCGACTATTATGAGGTTCAAGATTGTCGTGAGTCTCTCATCTTACAAAAGCCTCACAACCCCAAACCTTGATATGTGCCAATGAGGGAACCTTCCCTGTCCACATCTCGTGAGGTCTTTTGGCGACCTTCTTAGTTGGGACTAGATTAAGGATATGGGCGGCAGTCTCTAAGGCATACCCTCAGAATGAGATAGGTAACAAAGCTTGACTCGTCATGGAATGAACCATATCGAACAAGGTTCGATTGCGCCTCTCAGCCACACCATTTAGCTGCGGTGTCCTAGGTGACGTCAATTGTGAAACAATTCCACATTCCTTAAGATAGTCATGGAACTCGATACTAAGATACTCACCACCTCGATCGGATCGGAGCACTTTTAACTTCCTGCCCAATTGATTCTCCACTTCTTGTTTAAACTCTTTTAACTTTTCAAAGGTTTCCGACTTGTGCTTGATTAAGTAGATATATCCATATCTGCTATAATCGTCGGTAAAGGTTGCATAGAAGCGGACCTTGTGGCAGATCTAAAGGGCCCACACACATTGGTGTGTATGAGATCCAACAAACCATCACCTCTTTCACAAGTACCAGTGAAAGGTGACTTGGTCATCTTTCCAAGAAAACAAGATTTGCATGTGTCATCCGACTTTAAGTCAAATGACTCCAACACTCCATCCTTTTGGAGTTGGGCTATAAGCTTCTTGTTGACATGTCCAAGACGACAGTGCCACAAGCATGCCTTGTCCAAAGCATTGGACGAATCAATATGCAATACATTGTTAAATGAAAATCTAAAACCTTGTTTATACAAACCATGAAAAGAAATAATGTTTCTCGCCATATCTGACGAGTAGCAACAATTATTCAAATCTAACTCTAACCCATTACTAAGAAATAAAGAATAAACTCCAATCTCGGTGACTGGCGACGCTTTCCTATTCCCCATGATCAAGTTCATCTTCCCATGCTCCACATCATAACTTTTTTTTACTCTGCTTCCTTTAGATTGGATGAGGGAGTAGCAGAACCACCTTTGGACCCACTTGAAGAGGATCCATCATGAGACTTTCCCTTATGGTTCTTGAAAGGATCTTTCCTCTTCTTTCCCTTCCCATGTCCAATTTCTAGGACTGGGGCAGTAGTAGTAGGAGTAGGTACAACATACTTGCCTTTTAAACTACTCTTAGTAGTTCTCAGTAAGCCTTGAAGCTTGCTTAGAGTGACTTCCTCCTTTTTCATATGATAGGTCATTCTGAACTGATCATAACAAAGAGGCAAAGAGAGTAGGATAATGTCAATACCAACTTTTCGTCAAAATTGGCATTCAACTTTAGCAAGCGGTCCACATGTCTTTGCATCTTTTGCAAGTGGGCTGTGATGGACTCTCCATCCTTCATTTTTTTTTTGTTATCATGGAGGCAAGGATTTCATACCTTTCTTGTCGAGTACTTTGATGGTACCTTTCCATTAAGTCTTGGTACGTCTCAAAAGCTAGAAGTCCTCGTAGGACTTCTGAAGCTCAGAAGTCATAGTCGCTAGCATGATACATAACACCTTTGATGCGTCGTTCTCTTGAGCCCTATACTCAGCTAGTTGCTCAGGAGTAGTAGTTTCTTCATCAATCTCCTTTAGCTCTTTGTCGAGGACATATTCCTTTTCCTCGTATCGAATAGCCATGCGAATGTTTCGAATCCAGTCATTGAAATTCGACCCATTGAAAATGACCCTCCTACATAAGTTCATGAGGGAGAAAGAGCCAAAAGAGTTTGAGTTTGAAGCGTTGTTGGTAGACATCTGAAAAGAAACACAGAGTTTAGTTTAGATAAGAATCCTTAATATAACACCAAAATGAAATAGTAAGGCTAGGATGCAACACAATATTCTACAGTTCGAAAGAGGGATGCCGTAATACAATTGCAAAATATTTGAAGGTAGGTAAATGACTATTTACCAATTTCCACCATGAAAACCGAAATTGAAGATTAAGTTTTAAATGAATTGAAATTCCTAGATTCTTTGAGATTCATTGAACTTTTCAATGGCATGTTTAAATCTTGATTATGCCCTTCAAGTTTGTGACTGGGATACCGAGGATCACAAACAAGGTGTGAATAACCATGCAAATGTGCTTAGTACTCTCGATGTCATTTATCAACTAATCAATATGCCGGTTAAACCACACATGCTCCATTGATCTATGCTAAACATCGAGCTATCCTTTGTCACCCTTGCTAGTCGAAGTTAGTTTGTCGGTTAACCACACACACTCCACTAACGACTTGGCAAGGTGCAAAGTGCAATTTCATGGAATAGCACCATTTTCACATTTTTCCTAAAGTAAATAAGATTGGGAATTTATGAAAAAAACATTTAGTTACTTTATAATTATCATTATAATTTTTAATGAGGATTAATTTCCTATGCTACCTGTTCGGCTAACGACCCTCCACCAATCAAGGAAGTGGTGAATGAGAGTGGAAACTCATTCAACCGCCATTTTATAGGCAGTTTCCTTATATTCCTCTTACAGATCGGCTTCGTGAATGAGGCCTACTAACGGTAAGATTGATTGTCTTATATATATATATATATATATATATATATATATATATATATATATATATATATATATATTAAACTTTTAATATTATAATAGTATATGCGATGAATTTTAAACTTTTAAAGTTCTAGAGTTTAAAATTTAATGTTTCATAAATGAGA
Source organism: Lactuca sativa (assembly GCF_002870075.4). Taxonomy (NCBI): domain Eukaryota; kingdom Viridiplantae; phylum Streptophyta; class Magnoliopsida; order Asterales; family Asteraceae; genus Lactuca; species Lactuca sativa. Next base: position 13,945,499 of record NC_056630.2, on the reverse strand, counting down.
CTTTTCAAATTCCAAAACTTGAGGACAAGTTTTGAAACTCTTCAAAACCTCTTAGACTAATTTGAAAGCAATTAAAACAATCATATAATTTATCTATTACCAATTTGACCTAATTCAACTCATATAACAAGATAATTCAATTCAAATAATACTAATAATTAACTTATCATATAATATAGTAATTATCTTAATATTTGACAATTATCTTTTAATTGGATAAGGATAATCACTACCATATCAGAAAAATCAAATTTTATGATACTAAACAGTTCATGGTAATGATCCTAATCCAATTTTGGCCAGAAAACATGGAAATTTGCAAACAGATGATGCAACTCGTCAAGTCAGGCAATGGACTCGTCGAGTTGGCTCAACTCGAGATCAACTCGTCGAGTTCCTTCATAGGACTCGTCGATTCCAGTAGTCAGAGATCAAATTTCAGTTTGCTTCAACTTTGAACAATTAACAAATGCATCTATATAACAGACAACACCCTAGTCTCTAATACCATTGATGGGTTTTAAGCACTATAACATCCCTATGGTGCACATACAACCCTAATGCTTTGGATCTAAGTTTTCTCTAGTTATACATGCAATTTCCATATCTCCAATGCACAAACCCTAACTAGCATACAACTTTCAAATTTGCAACATAAAAATAAGTTAGATAAAAACCTCTTGGTTGTAGCTTGTAGAACCTTGCCTTACAAGAGCTTAGTATCTCAAATGTGATACCTCAAATGAATCACAAGCACCAAGAACAATGGAGAACAATGAGAGAGGGGTTAGGAACACCAAAATCGGCTAGCTTTTCTTCTTGGGATACTCTTGTATCGATTTTAGGAGCTTAGGGTTACATTTATAGTGTAGCATTCCAAGGGTCACTTGTAAACCCTAATTCATTCATATAGGCTTTTAATCCAATAACTCTTTTGATAGGCTTTTGGACTAACATTTCATGGACTCTCATAAACTTAGTCCATCACATGGATCGTTAGCCCAAACTATATGTATCCCTGATTTACATAATCAGCCCCCGTAAATTTAATTAGTCTTTTTTATCACTAAATTAATTCCAAATTAATTCTTGATCAATACCAATTAAATAATATGATTTCTCAATTAATATATTATTCTTATAGTATATTAATAAATCACAAATAACCTCTTTCTCAAATATCCATCCTATCAAATTGCTTCGGTGAAGGCAACCCAACTGGACCATGCTACTATCGGGTCAAGTACATACCAATTATAGTTATAGGCTTAGACACCTAATCCAACACTTATATTTATCGATTATTGTTTCAGATATTTCTAATGATCGCGGGAAGGCGAAGGCGTGGCCGTACACTTCCTCACATTTCATGATTTTGATTTATGGGATTCTCTGATATGAAAGAATTTTGAAAACATTTTGTAATAACTAATGGTTTTGGATGCTTAAAAAGTTTAAAATTTTGCTTGAATTTTATGGATGTTACAACTGGAAGTAGCTGCAAAAACTCTGGCTCTTAAATCAACCCCACTCAAACTCCTACACATAAAACATTTCCTTTAATTATCCTTCCATACACATGACCTTTTAAGGGTCAACTTTGGTCAAATTCAAAGTCAAATTCATCACCCAGATCAAAGTTAACATTCTGAGTTGACGCAACTCGCCTAGTTGGCCCATCAACTCGGCGAGTTCCATAAACCATAAAACCCTGGAATCGCAATCCAACTCGACGAGTTCTTTCATGAACTCGTCGATTTCCTCTATAAACAGAATCGATACTTCTCCAATCAAACCATCGAGTTCTTCCTTTTACAGAATCGGGACATTTCGACCCAACTTGTCGAGTTCCTATACGAACTCATCGAGTTCTTCAGCCTGTTAGGCTTTCTTAATGCATTAAGCCACTATTCTTCGAATATGAGCCCTAATCCTAACTCAAAATGGCTTAAATCCAACTCCAAAAGCCATCAAAACTTCAAGATAAGCCAAGGGGTCATAGATCTGGACCCTATGGACAATTTGGTCACATAAAGTTCCTGTCTTTACTTGCATGCATAGACTACTTGGCTCAAAAGGCCAAAAAGATGGTCCACAAGTTGCATAGGACTTCCATGGCCATAAAGTTGGCACCTTTATGCCATAAAGTCCCTTAAAGACCCTAGATCTAAAGAGTTTGCCCACATGGGACGTCCAAATCCCAAATAGCAAGATTCTTGGACCAAAACATGGAGAAAACCTCCTAAAAACGAGATCTAAACATGCAATAGGCAAGGTAGGAGCTTTATACCTCAGATGAACCAGAAATGAAGCTCAACTTCTGGATCTACTCTTCTCCTACACGTCCTTGCTCCTTCTTCAAGTATCTTCTTCTTCAAAATCGCAAAAAAGGCACAAAAATGGCTCAAAACTCTCAAAAGTGAATTAGGGTTTTGTGGCTAGGGTTTGGGACAAAGGAGGCTGTAGATGAGGCCAGCTTATGGGGGTTAAGGTGTTTAAATAGGATGCAAACCCCTTTTAAATTAGGGTTTCATTCTGCCATGCTACTCGTCGAGTTGAGGCTTCACAACTCGTCAAGTAGACTTCTTAACCCGCGTTCCAATCCATCTCTACTCGACGAGTTTGGGACCTCCAACTCGTCGAGTTTCTATACAAAAATGAATAAATTGAGAATTAAATACATACCAGGAACCGGGCGTTACATAATTAGCTTAATTTCAAAAATTACTAAAAGAATGACCTAATGCATTTATTATATTCATTATTAGAAAATATATTGAATTTACTAAAAAAGTAATGTAAGACATTTGTTTTCCATTATTTTAGAATATATAATATTGAATTTAAAAGAAAAGGTAATGTATTGTAACTAAGGGTGTGTTTAATATAGCTTCTAACTGGATCAAAATATAAACTGGGTCTAAAAAAATCAATTAGTGTGTTTGTTATTACATTAAAAAGCCTGGAATTGGTCCACTAGTTAGGATTCGGTCCATTGATTTCTTCTAACTCAGTCCATAACTAAAATGGCAAGGACCGGGAACAAATACCAAGATGTCTGTTTTGCCCTACCATCTCAACGCAAGAACAGAAAAGGTAATATGCACTGCACAACGAGACCTCCTTTTTGTTGGATTAGTGTCTAAGTCCATAACTATTTTAGTATGTACTTGACCCGATGGTGCATGGTCCTTTTGGGTTGCCTTCACCAAAGCAACTTGATAGGATGAATTATGGAGAGAAAGGATTAAATGTGATTTATTAATATATTATGAGAATAATATATTAAACGAGAAATCATATTGTTTAATTAATATTAGTCAATAATTAATTAAGAATTAATTTTGTGGCTAAAAGACATTAATTAAACTTAAGGGACTAGAACTGTCAATTGTATGATAGTTGAATATTGAGCTAATGGACTCCACATTAAAGGGGTGGACGAATTCTATGGGGAAACCCATTAGAAATCATACTAGGCCTTTAAGGAAGGAGTCCATGGGTTGCTTAGGGCCTAAGCATCCAAATTAGGGTTTCCTTGTTTGATAACCCTAATAGCTTCACTATTTAAAGGACCCTTATGGCTCAAAAACGTGGTGAACTTCTTGATTAGGATTTCCACACGTTTTGGGCAGCCTCCTTCTCTTCTCTTATTCATCCTCTTGCTCTTGGTGTTTGTGAACCATTAGAGGAGTGACATTTGTGACTCTAAGCTTTCAAAAGTCATTACAAGGAGGATTTGAGATTGTTATTGCTACATAACAATCAAGGTATGATCTAAACCCTAATTTATATGTTATATTGATTATCATATGCTAGATCTAGGGTTTATAGTCTTGGATGAATTGCATGTACAATAGAGAAACCTAGATCCAAGCATTAGGGTTTGTATGAGCACATAGGATGTTCTTATAGCTAAAACTCATCAGTGGTATCAAAGCCTTGATTGGTTTCTATTGTATTGATGTCTTGTATGTTTGTTCAAGTTGCAAAATCGAGTTTTGAGCTCCCTGCCTGATGAACTCGGCGAGTACCACAGTGTTCTCGGCGAGTAGGCCTCAACTCGGCAAGTCTAGTGTGGTACTCGGCGAGTTCGAGCGTCAGATGGAGCTATTTTCAGGATTTATTGCTGTTTTACTCTTGGATACTTGCCTTATCTGTTCTAGATCATTAAAATCTGATTTTAAACATATTAATGAGTATATCCTTGATCAAACAAAAGATAATTACCAATTGATTAGATAACAACTTCCTTATATGATAAAGTTTGATTATTTGTATTAATTGGGTAACTTGTTTTGCAAGAAATTGAAATTAGGTCAAATATAGATAATGATGAAATTAATTGTTTAATTTATATTATTTGTTATTTGATCCTTGTGTTATGAAAAGTTTCATTTTTCCCTTTTAGGTTTTATAGTTTAAATTTGAACTCAAAACTTTTGTTTTGATATTTAAATAGTTAAACCCTAATGTTTTGAAAAGGTTTCAAAACTTTCCCTCAAGTTTTGGAATTTAAATTTTGATTAAAAGTTTAATTTTGATGTATATTTAAATTCTAAACCCTAATGTTTTGAAATGTTTCAAAACTTGCCCTCAAGTTTTGGAATTTAAAAGTTGATTAAAAGTTTAATTTAGGAATGTTAAATTCTAGAACCCTAATATTGTTTTGAAAAGTTCAAATCACACCCTTATGGTTTTATTAATTAATTAAGGTGTATAATTAAAAGGAGGTTTAATAAATCCATAATGTTTTGGTTCACAATTTAATTGAATTAAAAGTATAATTGTTAAATTTGACCACCTAGTATTTTAAAAGTGTAAAATACACCCTATACTATATATATATAACATTAAAAGCCTAACATTATATATATATATATGTATGAGTAAAAGTCAGTCTTACCGTTAGTAGGCCTCATTCACGAAGCTATTCTAAAAGAGGTGTTTAAGGAAATTGCCTATAAAATGGCAATTGAATGGGTATCCACTCTTACCCTCAGCACTCTTGACTGGTGGAGGGTCGTTAGCCGAACGGGTAGGATAGGACAGAACCTTCCATTATAAGTATAATGAAGTACATAAGTAACTAAATGTTTTACACAATTCCCAATCTTAGTTACTTAAGCAAAAGTGAATTGATGCAATTCCATGAAATTACACTTTGTGCCCTTGCGAAGACGTTAGTGGAGCGTGTGTGGTTTACCGGCACACTAAATGGTTCTAAGCAAAGGTAGCAAAGGGTGACTCAATGTTTGTCATAGTTCGGTGGAGCGTGTGTGGTTTACCGACACATCGAATAGGTGACTGTAACATGTGAGGGCACCATGTAGATTTGCATGGTTATTCACACCCGCTTTGTGATCATCGGCATCCCAGTCACAAACTAGAGGGGCATATCGAGATTTAAACATGCCATTGTAAAGTTCAATGAATCTCAAAGGATCTGGGAGTTTTCAATACGTTTAAAACTTAAATTTCTTTTTCGTTTTTCATGGTGGAAATTAGTGAATCGTCATTCACTTACCTTCAAATGTTCTGCAATTTGGGTTACGACATCCCTCTCCCGAGTTATAGAATATTGTGTTGGGTCCTAGCCTTAGTATCTCATTTAGGTGATTTACAAAGGACTTAATCAATCAACTAACTTGAATTTATTTTTCTCCCGTTTTGTAGATGTCAAAGTATGACAACTATGGTCTTCCCAAATCCAGTGGAACAAGCATTCCACAAGAAGATGATATTCCACGATTCGATCGAGGAACAAGTAATCATGCTTCACTTCCTCCACCTCTTCCAATTATTCTCCTTAACCCACAAGATCGAAGAATTGAATGGTTCAAAGTCACTAAAGCCCTATTGGAAATGAAATATGAAGATGGTAAACTCGTATGTGCCCATATTCTAGGAATGAAATCACACATTGATAGGTTGATAATGTTGGGTGCGTCATTCCCTGATAAGTTGGCTGTGAACTGGGTTCTGCAGTCACTTCCTGAATCATATAATGAGTTCAAAAGAAAGTATTATATGATGGACCATGACGAAAACCTCATTGACCTAACTTACATGCTCATTGCTGTTGAATCAAAAATGATTTGGCAAAGCAATGGAGCGTATTTGTTGGGAAAGTCAACCAACCATCCTTCCGAGGACGTTCTAGGAGAACTGACCTGCGTTTGCTGCCAAGTAAAAGGGCGTTGGATACAAGTCTGCCCTAAGAGCCTGAAGAGTCCAGAAGATGGGAGAATCAAAGAGTATGGCTATGCTTCAGGTAAAATCCACTATCTTACTCCATTAAGTTCCTATTCGTTGATTCTTAATACATGATGTGATAAGATTGCATTTGAATGTTTTGCAGGATCAGTGAAAAGAGAGGAAGCTTGATGAAAGAGCAAGATAAGTCTAATCACGAAGAAATGGGTCTCGATCGCATGGACTTGAAGATTAGATTTTGAGCTTACAAAGTTATGATAGAATTGTTAGGAATATTTGACTACATAGTTTTTCAGTTGATTTTGCATTGTAAGGACAAATGTTTTCCGCTGCTTTTATGAATAAAATAAATTTTGGTTTGACTCATTTATTTATTTATTTATTTCCTTGCAATGAAATCGTTATGAAAAATTGATGTTCATATATTTCTACAACGAGTGGATGTGATTCTTAATTATGTTGTTTGTGGAAATGTCGAGAATTTAACAAATAGGGAGAGTTTCTCATCACCCTAGGTTCAATTGGACAGAAACTTGGACAAGGACCTCAGTTTGGTATTGCTCAAGATAGGAAATTCTCCATGCTAAAACGTTTCAACACCTTGTCCAAGTAGGTACTTTGACTAAGTCCTATTAGTCTTTTACTCCTATTTCTCAATATCCTTATCCCTAGAATGTAAGCAGCTTCTTTGAGGTCCTTCATAGCGAAACACTTCCCAAGCCAGGACTTAACCTCCTGCAAGATTGGGATGTCATTTACTATGAGCAGTATGTCATCCACATACAATACCATGAAGCTAACTATACTCCCACTAACCTTGACATACACACGGGACTCGTCCTCACTTCTCAAAAATCCAAACTCCTTGACTTTCTCATTGAAACAAAGATTCCATCTACAAGATGCTTGTTTCAACCCATAAATGGATTTCTCAAGCTTACATACTCTATTGGGGTATTTGGCATCCACAAAACCTTATGGATGACACATATAAACATCTTCAACCAGTTTCCCATTATGGAAAGCGGTTTTCACATCCATCTGCTAAATTTCATAATCATGAAATGCAGCGACAGCTAACATAACCCTAATGGACTTGATCTTGGCCACTGGTGAGAAGGTCTCATCATAGTCAACCCCAGGGGTTTGAGTAAAGCGCTTCGCAACCAATTGTGCCTTGAACGTATGCACTTGCCCATCCATGTCGGTCATCTTCTTGAAGATCCACTTGCACCCGACAGTTTTGCGACCCGGTACATTGTCATCCAAGTTCCAAACTTGATTATCATACATGGGCTGAATTTCGCTACCCATAACCTCTTTCCATTTTGCACTCTTGGGGACCGCCATGGATTCCTTGTATTTATTAGGTTCATCCAATTTTATCAGTGTGCTACCATTGATAAACGTATCACCTTCACTTGTTATATGAAAACCATACAACACATGTGGAACACTAACTCTACCGGAACGTCTCAGAGGTAAGGACTCGTCAACTAGTTCAATAGGAGTTTTCTCTTCGGGTAGAGCGCTAGAGTTTGAGGTTCCTTCATCACTTAACTCTTGAAGCTCTTCAAGGTCAATTTTCCTCTCACTATCCTCTTGGCATATGATTTATCTTTCGTGGAGAACCCATCTCCTCGCAACGAAGACAACATTGTCACTCAGTCTGTAGAAGAGATATCCAAAGGACTTTTATGGATAGCCGATGAAAATACACCGACTATTATGAGGTTCAAGATTGTCGTGAGTCTCTCATCTTACAAAAGCCTCACAACCCCAAACCTTGATATGTGCCAATGAGGGAACCTTCCCTGTCCACATCTCGTGAGGTCTTTTGGCGACCTTCTTAGTTGGGACTAGATTAAGGATATGGGCGGCAGTCTCTAAGGCATACCCTCAGAATGAGATAGGTAACAAAGCTTGACTCGTCATGGAATGAACCATATCGAACAAGGTTCGATTGCGCCTCTCAGCCACACCATTTAGCTGCGGTGTCCTAGGTGACGTCAATTGTGAAACAATTCCACATTCCTTAAGATAGTCATGGAACTCGATACTAAGATACTCACCACCTCGATCGGATCGGAGCACTTTTAACTTCCTGCCCAATTGATTCTCCACTTCTTGTTTAAACTCTTTTAACTTTTCAAAGGTTTCCGACTTGTGCTTGATTAAGTAGATATATCCATATCTGCTATAATCGTCGGTAAAGGTTGCATAGAAGCGGACCTTGTGGCAGATCTAAAGGGCCCACACACATTGGTGTGTATGAGATCCAACAAACCATCACCTCTTTCACAAGTACCAGTGAAAGGTGACTTGGTCATCTTTCCAAGAAAACAAGATTTGCATGTGTCATCCGACTTTAAGTCAAATGACTCCAACACTCCATCCTTTTGGAGTTGGGCTATAAGCTTCTTGTTGACATGTCCAAGACGACAGTGCCACAAGCATGCCTTGTCCAAAGCATTGGACGAATCAATATGCAATACATTGTTAAATGAAAATCTAAAACCTTGTTTATACAAACCATGAAAAGAAATAATGTTTCTCGCCATATCTGACGAGTAGCAACAATTATTCAAATCTAACTCTAACCCATTACTAAGAAATAAAGAATAAACTCCAATCTCGGTGACTGGCGACGCTTTCCTATTCCCCATGATCAAGTTCATCTTCCCATGCTCCACATCATAACTTTTTTTTACTCTGCTTCCTTTAGATTGGATGAGGGAGTAGCAGAACCACCTTTGGACCCACTTGAAGAGGATCCATCATGAGACTTTCCCTTATGGTTCTTGAAAGGATCTTTCCTCTTCTTTCCCTTCCCATGTCCAATTTCTAGGACTGGGGCAGTAGTAGTAGGAGTAGGTACAACATACTTGCCTTTTAAACTACTCTTAGTAGTTCTCAGTAAGCCTTGAAGCTTGCTTAGAGTGACTTCCTCCTTTTTCATATGATAGGTCATTCTGAACTGATCATAACAAAGAGGCAAAGAGAGTAGGATAATGTCAATACCAACTTTTCGTCAAAATTGGCATTCAACTTTAGCAAGCGGTCCACATGTCTTTGCATCTTTTGCAAGTGGGCTGTGATGGACTCTCCATCCTTCATTTTTTTTTTTGTTATCATGGAGGCAAGGATTTCATACCTTTCTTGTCGAGTACTTTGATGGTACCTTTCCATTAAGTCTTGGTACGTCTCAAAAGCTAGAAGTCCTCGTAGGACTTCTGAAGCTCAGAAGTCATAGTCGCTAGCATGATACATAACACCTTTGATGCGTCGTTCTCTTGAGCCCTATACTCAGCTAGTTGCTCAGGAGTAGTAGTTTCTTCGTCAATCTCCTTTAGCTCTTTGTCGAGGACATATTCCTTTTCCTCGTATCGAATAGCCATGCGAATGTTTCGAATCCAGTCATTGAAATTCGACCCATTGAAAATGACCCTCCTACATAAGTTCATGAGGGAGAAAGAGCCAAAAGAGTTTGAGTTTGAAGCGTTGTTGGTAGACATCTGAAAAGAAACACAGAGTTTAGTTTAGATAAGAATCCTTAATATAACACCAAAATGAAATAGTAAGGCTAGGATGCAACACAATATTCTACAGTTCGAAAGAGGGATGCCGTAATACAATTGCAAAATATTTGAAGGTAGGTAAATGACTATTTACCAATTTCCACCATGAAAACCGAAATTGAAGATTAAGTTTTAAATGAATTGAAATTCCTAGATTCTTTGAGATTCATTGAACTTTTCAATGGCATGTTTAAATCTTGATTATGCCCTTCAAGTTTGTGACTGGGATACCGAGGATCACAAACAAGGTGTGAATAACCATGCAAATGTGCTTAGTACTCTCGATGTCATTTATCAACTAATCAATATGCCGGTTAAACCACACATGCTCCATTGATCTATGCTAAACATCGAGCTATCCTTTGTCACCCTTGCTAGTCGAAGTTAGTTTGTCGGTTAACCACACACACTCCACTAACGACTTGGCAAGGTGCAAAGTGCAATTTCATGGAATAGCACCATTTTCACATTTTTCCTAAAGTAAATAAGATTGGGAATTTATGAAAAAAACATTTAGTTACTTTATAATTATCATTATAATTTTTAATGAGGATTAATTTCCTATGCTACCTGTTCGGCTAACGACCCTCCACCAATCAAGGAAGTGGTGAATGAGAGTGGAAACTCATTCAACCGCCATTTTATAGGCAGTTTCCTTATATTCCTCTTACAGATCGGCTTCGTGAATGAGGCCTACTAACGGTAAGATTGATTGTCTTATATATATATATATATATATATATATATATATATATATATATATATATTAAACTTTTAATATTATAATAGTATATGCGATGAATTTTAAACTTTTAAAGTTCTAGAGTTTAAAATTTAATGTTTCATAAATGAGACTTTTCAAATTCCAAAACTTGAGGACAAGTTTTGAAACTCTTCAAAACCTCTTAGACTAATTTGAAAGCAATTAAAACAATCATATAATTTATCTATTACCAATTTGACCTAATTCAACTCATATAACAAGATAATTCAATTCAAATAATACTAATAATTAACTTATCATATAATATAGTAATTATCTTAATATTTGACAATTATCTTTTAATTGGATAAGGATAATCACTACCATATCAGAAAAATCAAATTTTATGATACTAAACAGTTCATGGTAATGATCCTAATCCAATTTTGGCCAGAAAACATGGAAATTTGCAAACAGATGATGCAACTCGTCAAGTCAGGCAATGGACTCGTCGAGTTGGCTCAACTCGAGATCAACTCGTCGAGTTCCTTCATAGGACTCGTCGATTCCAGTAGTCAGAGATCAAATTTCAGTTTGCTTCAACTTTGAACAATTAACAAATGCATCTATATAACAGACAACACCCTAGTCTCTAATACCATTGATGGGTTTTAAGCACTATAACATCCCTATGGTGCACATACAACCCTAATGCTTTGGATCTAAGTTTTCTCTAGTTATACATGCAATTTCCATATCTCCAATGCACAAACCCTAACTAGCATACAACTTTCAAATTTGCAACATAAAAATAAGTTAGATAAAAACCTCTTGGTTGTAGCTTGTAGAACCTTGCCTTACAAGAGCTTAGTATCTCAAATGTGATACCTCAAATGAATCACAAGCACCAAGAACAATGGAGAACAATGAGAGAGGGGTTAGGAACACCAAAATCGGCTAGCTTTTCTTCTTGGGATACTCTTGTATCGATTTTAGGAGCTTAGGGTTACATTTATAGTGTAGCATTCCAAGGGTCACTTGTAAACCCTAATTCATTCATATAGGCTTTTAATCCAATAACTCTTTTGATAGGCTTTTGGACTAACATTTCATGGACTCTCATAAACTTAGTCCATCACATGGATCGTTAGCCCAAACTATATGTATCCCTGATTTACATAATCAGCCCCCGTAAATTTAATTAGTCTTTTTTATCACTAAATTAATTCCAAATTAATTCTTGATCAATACCAATTAAATAATATGATTTCTCAATTAATATATTATTCTTATAGTATATTAATAAATCACAAATAACCTCTTTCTCAAATATCCATCCTATCAAATTGCTTCGGTGAAGGCAACCCAACTGGACCATGCTACTATCGGGTCAAGTACATACCAATTATAGTTATAGGCTTAGACACCTAATCCAACACTTATATTTATCGATTATTGTTTCAGATATTTCTAATGATCGCGGGAAGGCGAAGGCGTGGCCGTACACTTCCTCACATTTCATGATTTTGATTTATGGGATTCTCTGATATGAAAGAATTTTGAAAACATTTTGTAATAACTAATGGTTTTGGATGCTTAAAAAGTTTAAAATTTTGCTTGAATTTTATGGATGTTACAACTGGAAGTAGCTGCAAAAACTCTGGCTCTTAAATCAACCCCACTCAAACTCCTACACATAAAACATTTCCTTTAATTATCCTTCCATACACATGACCTTTTAAGGGTCAACTTTGGTCAAATTCAAAGTCAAATTCATCACCCAGATCAAAGTTAACATTCTGAGTTGACGCAACTCGCCTAGTTGGCCCATCAACTCGGCGAGTTCCATAAACCATAAAACCCTGGAATCGCAATCCAACTCGACGAGTTCTTTCATGAACTCGTCGATTTCCTCTATAAACAGAATCGATACTTCTCCAATCAAACCATCGAGTTCTTCCTTTTACAGAATCGGGACATTTCGACCCAACTTGTCGAGTTCCTATACGAACTCATCGAGTTCTTCAGCCTGTTAGGCTTTCTTAATGCATTAAGCCACTATTCTTCGAATATGAGCCCTAATCCTAACTCAAAATGGCTTAAATCCAACTCCAAAAGCCATCAAAACTTCAAGATAAGCCAAGGGGTCATAGATCTGGACCCTATGGACAATTTGGTCACATAAAGTTCCTGTCTTTACTTGCATGCATAGACTACTTGGCTCAAAAGGCCAAAAAGATGGTCCACAAGTTGCATAGGACTTCCATGGCCATAAAGTTGGCACCTTTATGCCATAAAGTCCCTTAAAGACCCTAGATCTAAAGAGTTTGCCCACATGGGACGTCCAAATCCCAAATAGCAAGATTCTTGGACCAAAACATGGAGAAAACCTCCTAAAAACGAGATCTAAACATGCAATAGGCAAGGTAGGAGCTTTATACCTCAGATGAACCAGAAATGAAGCTCAACTTCTGGATCTACTCTTCTCCTACACGTCCTTGCTCCTTCTTCAAGTATCTTCTTCTTCAAAATCGCAAAAAAGGCACAAAAATGGCTCAAAACTCTCAAAAGTGAATTAGGGTTTTGTGGCTAGGGTTTGGGACAAAGGAGGCTGTAGATGAGGCCAGCTTATGGGGGTTAAGGTGTTTAAATAGGATGCAAACCCCTTTTAAATTAGGGTTTCATTCTGCCATGCTACTCGTCGAGTTGAGGCTTCACAACTCGTCAAGTAGACTTCTTAACCCGCGTTCCAATCCATCTCTACTCGACGAGTTTGGGACCTCCAACTCGTCGAGTTTCTATACAAAAATGAATAAATTGAGAATTAAATACATACCAGGAACCGGGCGTTACATAATTAGCTTAATTTCAAAAATTACTAAAAGAATGACCTAATGCATTTATTATATTCATTATTAGAAAATATATTGAATTTACTAAAAAAGTAATGTAAGACATTTGTTTTCCATTATTTTAGAATATATAATATTGAATTTAAAAGAAAAGGTAATGTATTGTAACTAAGGGTGTGTTTAATATAGCTTCTAACTGGATCAAAATATAAACTGGGTCTAAAAAAATCAATTAGTGTGTTTGTTATTACATTAAAAAGCCTGGAATTGGTCCACTAGTTAGGATTCGGTCCATTGATTTCTTCTAACTCAGTCCATAACTAAAATGGCAAGGACCGGGAACAAATACCAAGATGTCTGTTTTGCCCTACCATCTCAACGCAAGAACAGAAAAGGTAATATGCACTGCACAACGAGACCTCCTTTTTGTTGGATTAGTGTCTAAGTCCATAACTATTTTGGTATGTACTTGACCCGATGGTGCATGGTCCTTTTAGGTTGCCTTCACCAAAGCAACTTGATAGGATGAATTATGGAGAGAAAGGATTAAATGTGATTTATTAATATATTATGAGAATAATATATTAAACGAGAAATCATATTGTTTAATTAATATTAGTCAATAATTAATTAAGAATTAATTTTGTGGCTAAAAGACATTAATTAAACTTAAGGGACTAGAACTGTCAATTGTATGATAGTTGAATATTGAGCTAATGGACTCCACATTAAAGGGGTGGACGAATTCTATGGGGAAACCCATTAGAAATCATACTAGGCCTTTAAGGAAGGAGTCCATGGGTTGCTTAGGGCCTAAGCATCCAAATTAGGGTTTCCTTGTTTGATAACCCTAATAGCTTCACTATTTAAAGGACCCTTATGGCTCAAAAACGTGGTGAACTTCTTGATTAGGATTTCCACACGTTTTGGGCAGCCTCCTTCTCTTCTCTTATTCATCCTCTTGCTCTTGGTGTTTGTGAACCATTAGAGGAGTGACATTTGTGACTCTAAGCTTTCAAAAGTCATTACAAGGAGGATTTGAGATTGTTATTGCTACATAACAATCAAGGTATGATCTAAACCCTAATTTATATGTTATATTGATTATCATATGCTAGATCTAGGGTTTATAGTCTTGGATGAATTGCATGTACAATAGAGAAACCTAGATCCAAGCATTAGGGTTTGTATGAGCACATAGGATGTTCTTATAGCTAAAACTCATCAGTGGTATCAAAGCCTTGATTGGTTTCTATTGTATTGATGTCTTGTATGTTTGTTCAAGTTGCAAAATCGAGTTTTGAGCTCCCTGCCTGATGAACTCGGCGAGTACCACAGTGTTCTCGGCGAGTAGGCCTCAACTCGGCAAGTCTAGTGTGGTACTCGGCGAGTTCGAGCGTCAGATGGAGCTATTTTCAGGATTTATTGCTGTTTTACTCTTGGATACTTGCCTTATCTGTTCTAGATCATTAAAATCTGATTTTAAACATATTAATGAGTATATCCTTGATCAAACAAAAGATAATTACCAATTGATTAGATAACAACTTCCTTATATGATAAAGTTTGATTATTTGTATTAATTGGGTAACTTGTTTTGCAAGAAATTGAAATTAGGTCAAATATAGATAATGATGAAATTAATTGTTTAATTTATATTATTTGTTATTTGATCCTTGTGTTATGAAAAGTTTCATTTTTCCCTTTTAGGTTTTATAGTTTAAATTTGAACTCAAAACTTTTGTTTTGATATTTAAATAGTTAAACCCTAATGTTTTGAAAAGGTTTCAAAACTTTCCCTCAAGTTTTGGAATTTAAATTTTGATTAAAAGTTTAATTTTGATGTATATTTAAATTCTAAACCCTAATGTTTTGAAATGTTTCAAAACTTGCCCTCAAGTTTTGGAATTTAAAAGTTGATTAAAAGTTTAATTTAGGAATGTTAAATTCTAGAACCCTAATATTGTTTTGAAAAGTTCAAATCACACCCTTATGGTTTTATTAATTAATTAAGGTGTATAATTAAAAGGAGGTTTAATAAATCCATAATGTTTTGGTTCACAATTTAATTGAATTAAAAGTATAATTGTTAAATTTGACCACCTAGTATTTTAAAAGTGTAAAATACACCCTATACTATATATATATAACATTAAAAGCCTAACATTATATATATATATATGTATGAGTAAAAGTCAGTCTTACCGTTAGTAGGCCTCATTCACGAAGCTATTCTAAAAGAGGTGTTTAAGGAAATTGCCTATAAAATGGCAATTGAATGGGTATCCACTCTTACCCTCAGCACTCTTGACTGGTGGAGGGTCGTTAGCCGAACGGGTAGGATAGGACAGAACCTTCCATTATAAGTATAATGAAGTACATAAGTAACTAAATGTTTTACACAATTCCCAATCTTAGTTACTTAAGCAAAAGTGAATTGATGCAATTCCATGAAATTACACTTTGTGCCCTTGCGAAGACGTTAGTGGAGCGTGTGTGGTTTACCGGCACACTAAATGGTTCTAAGCAAAGGTAGCAAAGGGTGACTCAATGTTTGTCATAGTTCGGTGGAGCGTGTGTGGTTTACCGACACATCGAATAGGTGACTGTAACATGTGAGGGCACCATGTAGATTTGCATGGTTATTCACACCCGCTTTGTGATCATCGGCATCCCAGTCACAAACTAGAGGGGCATATCGAGATTTAAACATGCCATTGTAAAGTTCAATGAATCTCAAAGGATCTGGGAGTTTTCAATACGTTTAAAACTTAAATTTCTTTTTCGTTTTTCATGGTGGAAATTAGTGAATCGTCATTCACTTACCTTCAAATGTTCTGCAATTTGGGTTACGACATCCCTCTCCCGAGTTATAGAATATTGTGTTGGGTCCTAGCCTTAGTATCTCATTTAGGTGATTTACAAAGGACTTAATCAATCAACTAACTTGAATTTATTTTTCTCCCGTTTTGTAGATGTCAAAGTATGACAACTATGGTCTTCCCAAATCCAGTGGAACAAGCATTCCACAAGAAGATGATATTCCACGATTCGATCGAGGAACAAGTAATCATGCTTCACTTCCTCCACCTCTTCCAATTATTCTCCTTAACCCACAAGATCGAAGAATTGAATGGTTCAAAGTCACTAAAGCCCTATTGGAAATGAAATATGAAGATGGTAAACTCGTATGTGCCCATATTCTAGGAATGAAATCACACATTGATAGGTTGATAATGTTGGGTGCGTCATTCCCTGATAAGTTGGCTGTGAACTGGGTTCTGCAGTCACTTCCTGAATCATATAATGAGTTCAAAAGAAAGTATTATATGATGGACCATGACGAAAACCTCATTGACCTAACTTACATGCTCATTGCTGTTGAATCAAAAATGATTTGGCAAAGCAATGGAGCGTATTTGTTGGGAAAGTCAACCAACCATCCTTCCGAGGACGTTCTAGGAGAACTGACCTGCGTTTGCTGCCAAGTAAAAGGGCGTTGGATACAAGTCTGCCCTAAGAGCCTGAAGAGTCCAGAAGATGGGAGAATCAAAGAGTATGGCTATGCTTCAGGTAAAATCCACTATCTTACTCCATTAAGTTCCTATTCGTTGATTCTTAATACATGATGTGATAAGATTGCATTTGAATGTTTTGCAGGATCAGTGAAAAGAGAGGAAGCTTGATGAAAGAGCAAGATAAGTCTAATCACGAAGAAATGGGTCTCGATCGCATGGACTTGAAGATTAGATTTTGAGCTTACAAAGTTATGATAGAATTGTTAGGAATATTTGACTACATAGTTTTTCAGTTGATTTTGCATTGTAAGGACAAATGTTTTCCGCTGCTTTTATGAATAAAATAAATTTTGGTTTGACTCATTTATTTATTTATTTATTTCCTTGCAATGAAATCGTTATGAAAAATTGATGTTCATATATTTCTACAACGAGTGGATGTGATTCTTAATTATGTTGTTTGTGGAAATGTCGAGAATTTAACAAATAGGGAGAGTTTCTCATCACCCTAGGTTCAATTGGACAGAAACTTGGAATCATGCAATTTGGTTGCACGATGAATGAGAAATTTCATATTTGGAAATTAGACTAATTCGTTGACAAAGTGTCAAGTGAAGGACTAGGAGATCAAGTACACAAGGTTGTGTGTTGATCAAGTCCACCACAAGAGTGACAAAGATACTTGTCATGATTTACTAAAAGTTTAGTAAATATGATTATACTTACAAGATTAAGTGTAATTCTGAATTGATTGAAAGGTTTAAATCAATAGCAGAACGAATAAGAAGAGTCAAGTAGGCAGAAAGATAAAAGTTTCTCTATTCTAAGAAGAAAGGAGAGTACCTTTTATGCTTTATGATATGTCTTAATGATTAAGAACCATAACTTAATTAATCCTCTAAGTAAATCTTAGTACAATTGTATGTCTAAGAAGAGGAATCAAGAATTGAAGAAATGGTTAAATCAAGAAGTCAATCATACTTCGTTCCAAAACAAGTCTTAAAGTTAAGATTGTGACATTGAGTGACAAGTCTTAAGAAGGTTTATAACATTCATCAAATGTAGAATTTGAAAAAGGGTTTTCTTATTCTTGCACATTTCAAATTGGTAAGTTGTGATGTCTTGGATAAGACAAAGACCAACTAGGACCAATTTTATGAAGTGTTTTGTTTTGATAAAAACTACACTAACTCTTGAACATTTGGTTGTCGAGAAATGTTTATTGACAAGAGAATCTTATATGTCAAGGAGTCAGTGGGAGTCTTAATGGTCTTGAAAAGTTTAAGAACTAATCAAGAATAAACCTTATCGATCATCACTAGCACACGAGTTAAGGTTTACAACCTATCGTGTAGACACTATCTTGTTTCTGTGCCGTTCCAATCGAGTTAATTATGCATATGAGTTCTATGAGTTCTATGAGTTCTCATTTGAACGCATAAAAGGCAAGCACCTTGATCAATGAAATGTACATTGATAGGAAAGGATGAGCTACTTAACTGCTTGGAAGACATGGTGGGCAGCCGTGTTACCACAAGGCAAGAAATCAAGATTAAGAGTTCGGTTCATATGAGTTTGAATTTGTCATAAATTTTGGTTTTAACAAATTCACATGGATAGGAACACATACACCATTAAAATCTAAGTGTCATAAGATTCCCTCCTTCATGGAAATGACTGTGAGGAAATGCTTTCACTAAGAGAGATTTTAAGAAGATAGTGATTGTGAAAATCGGATTCTCGAATTCGATTATGGTTACGGTATCCCTTTCCATGATTCGAATTGTGAGCTTTGGAAGTTAGTCTGAATTGTTTAGACACGCATATGAGCTATCTAAGACAAAGGTGTTTAAGTTCAAGAAGCCTTGATAAAAGATTATCAAAGCATTAGGTATTAGAAAGATGAACTTAAGAAATTCAATAAGTATTGTTTTTCTAGAAGTTAAGATGGTTTCTGAATACATGTCAAAGCTAGTAGGAGCATAAGTGTTATGTTTATAATAATAATCACCGTGATAGTGGGAGCATAAATGTTATGATTATATGATTATTAAGGCAAGTATTGCAAGTTAGCAATATTAATTATAGAAAAACAAGAGTCATACTTTGCAAAGTTGTAAGGGTTGAATAGTTGTTTTGCTATAATTAAGGGAGAGAATATTATGCTTCATTCCAAATCTAAAGGCCTAGGTTGTGGAATGTTAATAAAATTAGTCAAGGATACATAGTGTGTTCTTAAATTTCGATTATGATTACGGCATTCCTCTTCATAGTTCGAATTGTGAGAACATAGCACATAAAATATTATGGCAGAAGATTGATAAAGTATCAAATCTTTATGTATGACATTATGCATCATGTCCCATACGCTTCGGGTATAGGATCGATTGCAAATGCTATAATGTTTGACCATTCTAAAATTTTCCAAATGTCTAGCGCATTTAGAGGGAAAAGGACAAGAATCGGTTTTGACTAAGATAATTAAACAACTATCAAAGGACAATCCAAAGTTCGCCGAGGATTGGTCGCTTGTGAGTAGTTGGAAGTATACTATTGGATGGACTATATCGATATTATTATGAATAGATAAGATTCTATTGAGAATGAGTTGCCATATGGTGAGTATGGAAAGGTTTCCATATTGGGAGTTAGATATTAAAAGTCTATGTCTAGATTAGAAATTTTATGCAAAAGGATGTTCAAAGGAATATACTTTGAGTAAGAGACATCACAACTATGGAATTGTCTTGTAACAATCTCCGATAGAGGACTTTGTAATTTCATTGGCAATAGTCATTGTGGCTTTAGTGCAGTGACATTATGAAAGGATCATTGCATAAAATTTTAGAATCTAACATATTCCATAAGTGGCAAGAATTTGATATTCTTTCACTTGTGAAAAGGATTAGGAGTTGTGAAATGAGTATGATTGTAAATGTGTTCATTTGATCTATTTCACAAAGTAGGAACCGTAGGTAAACATTGTGTGCATGCTGAGAGCATGGGACAAGTGTTGTAATAATTCAAGTAAGAAGTTGATTACCCGAAACAACAAATAATGAGTAATCGATATGGTGATAAATAAAAGTTTTTTTTATTTATACTCAAGGTTTGAGGCCATATGGGATTGGTATTATTCGTGTGTTTCACTTTGCATATATTTAACTTCCTGAATAATTTAATTGGTTTAGAACCATCATATTATTCGAACGGGCCATAGTCGTTCATATGTTGGAAGTAGATATGAATGAAGACTATCGTGAATTGGTGTGTGGATTGTCTAAAGAGCATTAGACATAAGCAAATGTTTGCTGCAACGTTCATGAGTGCTTATGAATATGATTTGAGCATTGGATTAAACCCACGCTCACTTGGATCACTTCATGGATTTTATCACGAGTGATTGGTGAGATGATAATATCTCATATTCTTGAAACCGAGATGTGTAAGTTGTATCTTGCGAGTCGGTTGCACATTGATAATATGTAAACGCACCAGTAACTTGGTGTTATAAAACATATTGTTGTGTGTGATTCGGTAAGTGAGTGCAAGCGAGCATTGAGTCAAAGTTTATCCGTTCCTTTTATCCAAAGTAGGGTGAAAGCGATATCTGTGGGCCCCTCGACGATTTAGTGATGGCACGTAAGTGCTTGGCCAAGCCGAGACTAAATTGATGTGTTCAATTGTAGTCTGTGGTCAGTCATCATAAATCTGAATTCGGGAAACAGCACATAGACAGAGAGAATGATTTAGATCCATGTCTCAGTCTATACGATATCTAGAATGGAGGAATATATGATCCCTTATCTAAAGGACACACGTATCTGATAAGATCAGAGTTGACAGCGGCTTTAGAAAGCTACGATTGCAGATCAGGATATGAAGTCATACGCAGAATAATTATTAGACATATCCAAGTGGGAGACTGTTGGATTAGTGTCTAAGTCCATAACTATTTTGGTATGTACTTGACCCGATGGTACATGGTCCTTTTAGGTTGCCTTCACCAAAGCAACTTGATAGGATGAATTATGGAGAGAAAGGATTAAATGTGATTTATTAATATATTATGAGAATAATATATTAAACGAGAAATCATATTGTTTAATTAATATTAGTCAATAATTAAATAAGAATTAATTTTGTGGCTAAAGACATTAATTAAACTTAAGGGACTAGAACTGTCAATTGTATGATAATTGAATATTGAGCTAATGGACTCCATATTAAAGGGGTGGACGAATTCTATAGGGAAACCCATTAGAAATCGTCCTAGGCCTTTAAGGAAGGAGTCCATGGGTTGCTTAGGGCCTAAGCATCCAAATTAGGGTTTCCTTGTTTGATAACCCTAATAGCTTCACTACTTAAAGGACCCTTATGGCTCAAAAACGTGGTGAAGTTCTTGATTAGGGTTTCCACACGTTTTGGGCAGCCTCCTTCTCTTCTCTTATTCATCCTCTTGCTCTTGGTGTTTGTGAACCATTAGAGGAGTGACATTTGTAACTCTAAGCTTTCTAAAGTCATTACAAGGAGGATTTGAGATTGTTATTGCTACATAACAATCAAGGTATGATCTAAAACCTAATTTATATGTTATATTGATTATCATATGCTAGATCTAGGGTTTATAGTATTGGATGAATTGCATGTACAATAGAGAAACCTAGATCCAAGCATTAGGGTTTGTATGAGCACATAGGATGTTCTTATAGCTAAAACCCATCACTTTTTGCGTCATCTTCTTTCTTTCAGGTGCGACATCATTCAAAAAACGCCATTCTTCCCATTCTCTCTCCTGTAAACATCAAATGCTCACCAACATGTCTTGCTACAAGGGAAAGTATGTTGGTATTGTCTTCATCCCTCTCTAATTCACTCCTCTCAGTTCACCATTTCATGTATTTTTCTTTTGTTATTCTGTCCCTTTTCTTTTAGACCCTATTTTATGTATTCTGTTTTTTGGATTTTCATCTGATCGTTATTTCTGTATTTTCATCAACGATCAGATTTAATCAATGAAGTAGTTTGTTGTTGGAAGATTTATTTATTCTATTTGGCTTTTAATTGAGATTGTAATATCTAAATTACATTTAATGATGAGTAATCTCCATCAACGCAATTTAATTTACATAAGAGATCTTGGATGATTACTTAATGCCTTCGGTGATCAGATTCTCTTTATCATTTTGTTGATAACTTCGTATAGTGTACTTTTAGCAATAGGTTGCAATTAACATGTCGAAATGGTTTTCATGGATCGGTTTCGGGACTTAATAATTAATGCCTTTGAATGAATTCATTTCCTTTTTCATGTGCATATTCTCTAATTCATTATTGATTCTTGGTATAGATGTTCTTTTATGATCAACAATCTGGTTTGAGATTAGTTAGCAACACAAATGTATTAATAACTAGACCTTTGGGGTGCTAAAGATGCAATGTTTTTTCTTGTTTCATCAGAGAATAGAAGCCAAAATCAGCAAACAAAGATAAAAGTGTTCATTTGGTGTATTGCTAGGTGAATGATTGTGTTAAATAGTGTAAAAAATTATGCAACTTTTTAATCAATGAAGCTAATCAATATGATTATCTAACTACTTATGACTCTCAAATTAATTTTTTTTTTAATGTTTGGTGTTAAGTAGTGCAAAAATGTTTGTTCATGTAATTAAAACCCAAAACCCCAATCCTAAGCTTATATGTTGATTTTTGTTCTTCTTTTAATCTTCATGTTCTTAAGATTGTTGCATAAATTAATAATATATTGTGGTTAAACAAGTTTTGCTGGTGGTTACATAGATTTTGAGGGTAATATAGTCATTTTGTATAGTCAGTCAAATACAAAATCAAACAAAAAATTCCAGTCAAAAGTTAAGTCAGTCAGAACTTCTAATCCAGTCAGTTTCTAACCCAGTAAGCTCTTACCCAATTAGCAAACTATCAAACGACCCCTAAGACCATCTCCAACTCATCTATATTTTTTCCTTCATAAATGATGTAAAAAATAGGTAAAAAGTATTTCATCTCCAACTTTACTCCATTTTTTATCTCAAAAAGTATATTCATAAAATATTTAATTTTATAACTTGTATATATTGTTAAATACAACCCTCTAGTATTTAGATTTTAATAAATATATATTATATTTTTTCATTACAAAAATATTACAAATTATATTATCATAAATAAAATCTTTATATATAATTTATTTAAAATACTTACTAATTTATTACAAAATAATTTTTAAATAAATAAGATTATATTTATAATAAATATATCAAGATCACGATCATATTTGATCACTATATTTTATAAATTATGTTACCGTGTTTCAAGTATTTAATATATTTTTAATTTTTCTATATGAATTTGATAAATAAATATTAAACTCTATATTTATGATTAATTAATATAAATTAATATATAACATGATATTACAAATATTAAATATTGCATTTAACTTATAATTAGTAGATAAAAATAAATTAGAAATATATAAAATAAAAATGAGAAAGACTAAAAATAGTAACCGAACTTCAACTTCATTTTCGGAGATAAGAATAGTATTCCTCCAAATATAGAGGAATACTATTTATATCTTCAAAAATGAGATATTAATAAGGAAGGATTAGAAGAGAATGGAGGAAAAAAATAAACTTTTGGGATAGATTGGAGATGCCCTAAGTTATATCAATAAATATGGATTTGATCAATAAATATTGTTTACATTGCAAAGAGAATCGATCATTTCCTTCCTTCTGTTATTTTGTTATACCCAACACATGAGCCTTTTAAATCACCAATATAATGTATGTATTACGAATGATCATCTATCATTTCTTTAATCAATTTTGATGATGTACGTTATTGAGTTATCAAAATTATTATAGCTCTTCCAAAGTACATTGAGTTATATAGATGCATCTATGTAAAATATGAGGCTCGGATACAAAATGCAAAATGAATATGAAAAAAAAAGATCCCCATGACATACGTACAATGAGAGTATATGGAAATTCAAGTTTTTTTATAAGTAAATTTAATTCAGTCATATGAAAATAAGTCAATTCATATTTACAATTTGTTCATAACACATAAAATAAGAAAAATACTTAAATAGCTATAAATTCAGTCATATGAATTATTCATATTTACAATTTGTTCATAACACATAAAATAAGAAAAATAGCTATAAATTCAGTCGTATGAAAATAAGTCAATTCATATTTACAATTTGTTCATAACACATAAAATAAGAAAAATAGCTATAAAAGTGTACAAATTAACTTGAAAATTATTATTCTTGTTCACCTCAACTATCAACTACGTGAAACCGATTTGTTGGTTTTTAATAATCGTACTCATGTAAAGTCTTCCAATCCATTATCCACTAGCTAATGAACCAAACTTGAAAATTCCTGCACAAGTATGAATGTAGAGGTGTACAAACCGGGTTTTTTCCCAAACTGGATCGGTTTTTGAACAAAAGTCAAAACCGGATTGAATCCAAACCAGATCGAATCCCAACCTGTTTGAGTGCAAAAAAATCCAAACTTAACTGGCTAGGAATGTTTTTGAAAAAAAAGAAACAAAACTTTTTTTCGTATTTTTCCATGATATAATGTGTTTTTTCCATGATGTAAAAAAGAATCGTTTAAGGTTTCAAAACAACATATTTTAACTTTTAATCTTTAGAAAAGTAGCTCTCAAATATTCAATGATAAAATAAAAACATTATATACACAACAAATAAAAAAATAAAGATTGGAAACAACTATTAATTTATATGTTTGAAAACCGGTTCCAACCAAACCGGGTATAAAGTGGGCCAGTTTCGGATCATACATGGGTGATGTAGTACACCTATAGCTGCTATTAAGGGCCACATTGGCTGAAAACCTACAAAATCGGTAATGTTGCCAGCATTGCAAAAAATTATTGTTGTTTGATAACCTATAGGACAGAATTGGAACTTATGCGATAAATGTAGAAAAGAGATTATTTGTAACCTATTTATCATTTTTCCTAAATTAATTGTATATTTAAAGATTGATAATTATATTACTCAAATCTTTTTTATTTATAAAAAATAGACAGTCTTTTAGTAATATAAATTTGTCAATCGTTTAAAAAACTATAAAAGGAGACACCAAAAAATATTTGCAAAACTATAAAACAATGACAAAAGTATTTTCTTTTTGCTGTCCAAAAAAAAAGGCAAGTATTTGCTGGAAACTTAACGTCTTGACTCGTTTTTACAGATAGAAGTAAATCTAATGCTCTAAATATTTATATTTTATTAGATTAAAATTGTATAGTTAATAGTTATAAATAAAGCAATATTAGCGGGAAGGGGTATATCAGTAAATTTAATGTTGTAAATGTGGCCATCCGTGTTATTACAAGAACACGTGAGGTGCGGCACGTATGCCTCTCACTTTCTCTCTCCAAGATTTTCTAACGGAATACGTATTCTCTCTCCCTCTTTCTCACTCTAGAAGCATCTGAGAAAAGATACGCAGAAACCTTCATCTTTGTGATCATGGCGATTTAAGTAAACCCTCTCCATTCCTCTTGAATTCTTCAATCATTCTTTCTACATTGAATATTCTCCCCTGAAGAACAAGTATTAATTTTCGATAAAGTTGCTGCGATTCAAAAGGTAATCACTTAATGTAGCTTTTGTGTCTCGGCTTTCTGATATCTTTCTTTTTTCGAATAAATCCAAGGAGTCAATGAGCTTCTTAATAATGTTCTTACTGCTTTCTCTAAGGTTATATTAACTTCATCTTTTAGTCAAACCTGCATATCATTTAACACTTGATTCCTTTTGCTTTTCCTGCTTATTCTTTTCTGTTGAATATCTATCGTGTTCTATATAATGCTAAATTCACACAGCGAATAAGTTCATATCTTCTTCTTTCGATTAAGTTGTTTTTGAATAAAACTTACTGATGGAACCCTAAACACACAATATGTGTTCTTATTGCATTCTTTTCGGTGGATAAATGAATGTATATATCGCTAAAGTTATGAAAATATCATCGCCTTTTTTGTTGAGAAAAAGTATCATCGTTCGATCATATGTATAAGTTTTGATGATCACATCAACAAATACGCATTCCTTTTTATATATATTGTTTTGATTCTCATGTAAGACTTTTACAGCTTAATTCACTGTGAAAATGGAAACTTACCATCGGAAACGATCAAAAAGAGCCACCATTAGCGCGCACAACGTAAGCTCTCTCTCTCTCTATGTGTGTGTGAGAGATAACCTGTCATGATGCCATTAGGGCATGGCATTGCATGTATTACAATCAGAATTTCGCCTTTTCTGTTTCAGAAATCCGTATTGTTTTTTTTTCTTCTCTATCCTTTATCACTGAGGAGAGATGTACTAAAAAGCATTAGTGGATGCAGGAGATAATGAGCTTGAAAAGGCAAGAAATAACCAGCGTACTAGACGGCGCACAAGCACAGACATCACCTTTGGCCAGACAATTCCTGCTTCAAAGGAACGGTATAATTTCAAACTTATCCTTTTAGCATATAATCACTTCTAGATCCAAATATTTCCTTCAATTCTTCCTTTCTCGATTATCGATAATGGCTTCTCGTAATTTCATGTGTGAAGCAGACGAAATCCTAGAAGAAGATGTCCAACTAGGCTCCGTTTACGAGATCTACCACAAAAACCTTCCTCCTAGAACTCCTGTTCAACTGAGATCCGTTCGCGTTGTTATGGTAATCAATCACTTCGTAAATAATTGACAAAAAAAAAAAAAAAAAAAAAAAACTGTTTTATTGATTAGATCTGAATATGTTTTCGTCTGGCTGATGGATAATGATGATTTTCAGGTGAGTGAGAAGACAGATTTGAACGTCGCGATTAGGTATCCGAGTATTCTGTCATTACGAACTTATTTCAGTCATGGAATCACGGAGATGTATCCTGCTTTAGATGAGAAGTTTGTAATGGGAGTAAAGCTCGCCGGCAAAGTGCTTTTCCGGCAAGTTCCATCTCAAGAGTTCGCCGAGAAGAAGCATCTGCAGAATTTCTGGCTGGTGAACCCAAACTCTCAAGTCGGGCCGGGTCATGCTGCTATGAAAATTGAAGAGATCGGATTGGCCAAGGAACTGAAGAACAATGCCATGGTAAGGTGGGGTGTAAGAAGACAAGTTATGTTTATTGGAAGACACAAAGATACGAGCAAAACGACCCAGTCTTCTTCAAGCTTCGTTCATGGCGAAGAAGAACTGAAAAATGAACAAGATGTTAACAATGGTGGATATGAGGAGGAGGAGGAGGATGAAGTTGATGAAGAAGAGAAGGGTGACGAAGATGATGATAATCTTAACAGAAGGTTGAGAAAAACAAGAAATTTGAGAAAAAGAAAGCGTGTGAAACAAGCTAACAACCAGTTATGGCTAGTTAATAAAAAACCGATGAACAAGTGCAAGAAATTAGGGCTCATTAAAGACCCCACAGAAAGGTGGTCAAAGGAGAGGTATCTAGCGGCGGAGCTCAGTCTTCTAGAAGCTATGAAAGAGAAGAAGGCGATGATTGGGAATCCGATTACGAGACCTGCGCTTAGAGTTGAAGCTCGAAAGAGGATAGGTGACACTGGTCTCTTAGACCACCTCCTGAAACACGTGGCTAACAAGGTGGCGCCAGGTGGCGATTTGAGGTTTCGAAGGTCACATAATGCTGATGGTGCAATGGAATATTGGCTTGAAAGTGCAGATCTTCTTAAAATTAGGAAAGACGCCGGAGTTAGTGATCCTTTCTGGACTCCGCCGCCTGGTTGGAAGCCCGGTGATTCTCCTATCCAGGATCCGATCATGGCAAAAGAGCTTAATCATCTCAAAGAAGAAATTTCATGTATCAAAAGGTAGTAAATTTAATGAATTTATTTTACAAAAGTTTAATGTTAATGCATGTACCTAATTTGCGTTTGTTAATTGATAGGGAGTTTTTATCCAAGAAGCAGTTTGAGGAAGAAATGGCAAATCTGAGAAGGTATTGTAATTAAGAAGAAACATGATAGGCATGAGGTTTTTCTTTTTTTTCTTTTAATTATTTAGACCTTTAATATAATAATTTTGTTTATGTGTATAATTAAATAAACAGGGACATTATGGAGTTGATTTCAAAGAATATAAAGGATCAAGATGAAAATAAATTAGCTATTGTGGTTTCTGAAGGTGTTGACACGAGTCCAAAGCAATTGACCAATTTTTGTAATTCATTGCTTCCTTATTCCGAGTCTGATGTAGATAACTCAAGAGTCTCAAGGGTACAATATTTTTTACACATTAATTCCCGTAAATCTTTCCTTCTCTAATTTACTCATGTTTGTTTGTTTTATTTTATTTTTGGCAGGAAGAATGCAAGAAAGAAATGTTGGTCATTTTGAAGAAGGTAGAGGTGAGTCATACATGATATATAATAAATGTTAAATAATGATCAATTACTAGTTTAAAACAATTAATAATGCATGCTTAATAAAGAGTTATGTGTTTATTATCTTGTGAGATCAGTAAGTGGTCGTCTATATATTTTTTGGGTTTAGCTTTCAATATCAATAGATGAATCTTAAATGAAATACAAGAAAAGGAAAATATTTGGTATATATATAAGACTTTTTGATAACAAGTTGGCCGGGTAGTACGTAAAAAAAAGTTAGAAAATTTGGCATATGTAAGAAAAAATTTGGTTAATTTGTGAAATAAAGGTTTTATAAATAGTTATATAATGTGCATGCATGTAATGTAGGATAACATTGATTAATTAATTCATGACATGCATGCATGACATTGTTTAGAATATTGGACTTATTATAATTTTGTTTGTATATGTGTATATACTATATAGTGTGATACGATACCATACGTACGGCAAAGTACATATATATGCATGGAATTAATTAAAACATTTGGAATTTATATGTACATGACTGCAGGCGGAGACAAGCAAGATGACAGGTGGCAGTAGTGGCACAGAAGAATTAATTAATACCCAAACAGCCCCTACTGCCCCTTCCCCCGATGATGCTGCTAAAAAACATACCGAAAAAAAGAAAGAAGCTGTGGCACTACCAAAACAAGGTGGTGATCCTCAGGAGACATCTGCACCACCACCACCACCTGCAGGTGAAGGAAAAGCAGCGAAAATTGAGAGGTTGAAAAGTGGGTTCAGACTTTGCAGACCACAGGGTACTTTCCTGTGGCCAAACATGGTGAACAACCCCACCAACACCACGGCCTCTTGTTCTTCTCAGGTTGTGGATCTTTTGGTGGTCCCAACTCCACCATCTGTTAATTCCTCCACGCCACCACAGCTACCCTACAACCACCACCACCACCATCCTGCCTCTCCTCCAGTGAAGCCTGTGCCAGAGAGACGCGCCGTTACTGTCACCGTTTCCACTGACCATCCGCAATTTTCCACCAATAACGGCAACAAAATAACAACCAGCCTCATCAACCTCAATGACATCCCAACAATTCCATCTGCACCACAACAGACTCAACCCATGCCAACTGCTCATGTGAGCCGGCCTATTAATTTATAAGTTGGATAAATTAATTACATAAGTATTAATTAACTAATTAGATAAGTTTAATGATGCATGTACGTGCAGCAGGTGAAGAGTGAATCAGCCCAACAACAACAACAACAAAAAAGGAAGAGTAGCAAGTCATCATCTTCCGCTTCTGCTTCTGCTTCTGGTTCGTCGTCCTGCTTGTCCAACACAGTAACTCCGGCAGCTTGGCTATCCATATCAGGCAGGCTCTAGATAGATCAAAAACCCACCACCATACGTCATCAATGAATGCTAAAACAAAAAACACTTTATTAGCTAGCTACGGCCTAGGAATATATAGGATATATAATAGATGATCTCAAATATATTTTTCGACGCTACGTACTACTTCTAAATCACTTTAACTACCTATTATATGCATATGCCAATATTAAATTGTAATCATGGATATCACTACTACTATTGTTAATTTCTTCACCACATGTTTTATATATCCATTAGTTAATTAATTACTATTATTTTTAAACAAAACATTTCAGCCTAGCACCTACTAAAGATTTTATACCTACGCACGTTAATTGTCCATCAAATAATATACATGATCAAATTTCCGATATATGGAACAATGAAATATATGCAATTAATACCGGTTCATTTAATTAATTAGGATGCGCGCACGATAAGATTATAAATTATATATACCCATATTCTAATCATGTTTTGACATACTTTCTTATTATTTTTTTTAATTATATAATATGTATATAAGTAAATAAATAAACCTTTTCAAGTATAAAAACCTAATTGTAGCCCATAGAGGAGTAGATTTAGGGAATTAAAAAAAAACACTTTTTGAAATATACATGTTTTAATGGTAAAACGTGTAGTATTGAACAAATTAAACGTTTGATTAAATTAAATAACAAAAAAATTATGTATATTTACAAGTGAGACAGCTTATAATAGAGCTGACAAAAATCGACAAAACTCACCAATCCGAACCTAACCTAAAATTAATAGGTTGGCTTGAGATTTTCAATCCATTTATGTTAAATGGGTCAACCTGCTAACCCATTTAATTAAATAGATTGTGTTGGGTACAAGTTAACAACTTGTTTTCTACTCTCTAACCTATTTAACATTAATATATATTTAATTTAATAATTATTTAAATATTACCATGTATTAATCTAAGTTTTAATTTATAATTACAATGTTGTGTTATTATTATTTACTTTTAAGAAATGCAATCCTAATTTTTATCTTTTTTCTTTGTGCCAATAACACTAGTAACTCTTTAAAATTATTTCGAAATTACATATATTTAATGTTATTTAACATTAATATATATTTACTTTTAAAGTTTATTTAAGTTTTGAAATAATTTAAGTGATGTAATATTTATTTAATTTATTTACCTTTTTATTTTAAATGGGGTAACTTAGGTTTAACTCATTTATTTAATAGGTAGGGTTGAGAATTACATAAACAGGTCAACCCGGTGACAACCCATTTATCAAAAAGGTTGGGTTGGATTGAAAATATCAGTCGTTTAAATAAAAAAAGTTGGGTTGGGTTGAAATATTCAACCCAATTAATAAATCGGTTGATATTGAACCTAACCCAAGTCAACCTATTGCCACCTCTAACTTATAGTTAGGTCCGAGCAAAAGTTGGGTGTTGTTTGTTTTTTCTCAGGTAAAATCTTTGCAGTCTGCGGATCATATCTACAGATATCTGTAGTAGAAGAGATGAACCAAATGTATGCAGTGTGAAAGAAGAAAACTGTTTGTTTTTTAATATGTACAGACTACTAAAATAATTTAAATCTAAATAAACTCATTTTTCTTAAACTTAAAGTGGTTTCAATATTTTTATGACTTTATTATAGATAATTAACAAATCTAGATAAATTTTATGTATTTATTGTATAAAAGGTAGAAGAAAATAGTATGAATTAATGATAAAAACCAATAAGTTTTAGTCACAAAGTTATGTCTAAATATTATAATTAGGGATCAAAAAATTTAACACATAAAATGGATGTAAATAAACTTCGATTTTAAAATGAAATTTTCAAACTGTTCATTTTTTTAATTAAATTAATTTAGAACTTATCATAAATATTTCTCCTAAGAAATGATTGATACTGTATTAAATAATGTTTTATAAAACTTGACACAAAAAATATAAAACAATATTAAGATTTTTTGTTCATATTTATATAAATAACTCTAACAACTAGTATTGTAATTTAATGTTTATTTGTAAATTTGTTACAAAGATCATGTCTGTGTCATCAATTTTTTTTTCTTAAAGTATTGTATTTTTTTTAAAATTGTTTATCATAGATAAAGTTGGAATAAATTTAAGTTTAAAAAAATTAATCAAAAATAAAGATGGATGTGTTTTTTAAGCTAGAATATGTCTGAAGATTTTGGTCAATGTCTGCGTCAAGAAGATGACGTACATACATTTTTTGGTATGCAATCTTCAAAAAAACAAACAGTTCACGAAGTTTAATGTTTGCACGTGGTCTGCGTAGCGCAAACGAAAGAGACCAAAAAGATTTCCAGACAAAAAACAAACAACATATTGGTGTTATGAACAAGCTTATTAAATAGATATTGTATAGTATTGAGCATATTCCACTTACGCGCGTAGATGGGGTTTGTTAGGGTGACAAATATGATAGTCATGTTATGTGTTTTTATCTGACACCACAAGGTTTTAACTTTTATGTAATACGAGCACAACATTATATAATTTCATGTTTTTTTAACTTACAAGAACACAAACCAATTAAAAATTGACAAACACATAACAACACGACAATGATAACATAAAATAACAATTAGTTTATTACTTAGCATAAAATAACAATTAATTTATTATTAATACATAACACCAAAAACACGATAAAGATAATATAAAATAGCAATTAGTTTATTTAATTAATATTTAATAATACATAACACGGCAAACATATGTTAAATTGTGTCAATTTCAAGTCGAATATTGAACACCAACAATACATAACTTGTTATTTTTTACACTTTGATATGAACATAAATTTGAATTTCAGTTTCGTCCCAATTCTATTTCGTTTCATGTCATCAATTGTCATCTTTACTTTTTAGATTAATAGAAATCTATATATATATATATATATATATATATATATATATATATATATATATATATATATATATATATATATATATATATATATATATATATATATATAGGGAAAAGTTCAATAGAGAACCATAATTATTGGTTCTTCAAGGAACCAAATTTTTTTTTTTAATTTCTAGAGCTTATTCTTTATCGAAAAAAAAATCTAAAAATAGCTAAATTCATATATTAACATTGTGTTTGTGAAAAATATTTTTCGGATTCATCGTTTGAATCCGGATTCACGTTGTGAATTTTCAAAGATTCACATTGTAAATTTGACGTAAAAAAAAAATTGAATTTTATATCATTGGAAACAGGATAAAAAGTTATGAATTTTTGTATTTTTAGTTTTATTTTTTTTTTTTGAAAAAATATAAGTTCTAAAAGTTGAAAAAAAGATTGGTTCATTGGTTAATTATGGTTTTATATATATATATATATATATATATATATATATATATATATATATATATATATATATATATATATATATATATATATATATATGATAAGTGTCGCTGTAACGACCCAATTTTCATGACCAAAAATTTCGTTTTAAAAAGAACATTACTTTTAGAAAATATAAAAGGCTAGAACATTGTCTGATCAAAATATCACACCAGTGAACCGTGTCTAAAACCAATTCATACATTTAATTAAAATATCAGAGTACAAGTCCCAGTGAAGCTCGTAAATGCGGAAATCGGAGGGTGTGTGTGTGACGTGCCGCTACCGCGCCGGCTCCTTTCCCCTAGCTGAGGAGGTACCTGAAACCAAACTGAAAACTGTAAGCACAAAGCTTAGTGAGCTCCCCCATAATACCACACACCATACAACATATAACCACCATTGTTCAGCTAGGAGTTACGGGCCTTGCCCACACTCGGGAAGATACGGGCCTCGCCCACACTTGTGAAGATACGGGCCCTGCCCACACTTCGCTATCTGGGAGATACGGGCCTAGCCCACACTCCAACCTCGGAGAGATACGGGCCCTGCCCACACTCAATCGCTAACCCATAACATACAAGTATCACGCAGACAACAAGTATAAGCAATTCTATCACATATATCATACTTGACTAAACCCAGAGATACGGGCTCGGCCCACACTCTAGTACTAGCATCTCGTCTACACGGGTCGGCCTTGGTGCCTTAGACCCGTTCCTACTAGAAAGGAAACTCACCTCGAAATAGTTGCTGGACTGTGTGGGAACTGATCACCTACTACTGCTGCTGCTGCTCCGGAAACCCTCCGGCTGCAATTCCCACGATATACTCAATCAAACACTGCTCACTGACCTTGGGTAAAATGACCATTTTACCCCTGACCTTGCCCTAAGTCAAAGTCAGAGTCAACTTTCAGTTGACCTCGACTCGCCGAGTTGGCTTTCCGACTCGCCGAGTCCCTACGCAAACGACTGCCCTGAATCCTGAACCTACCCGTCGAGTTAGGCGACGACTCGACGGGTTCGCCTTCATGACCAATATTCAAGTCCTTCATCCTACTCGCCGAGTTGTATGAACAACTCGTCGAGTTCATCTTCATCCGAAGAACACTCATGATAAGACTCGCCGAGTTGTATGAACAACTCGTCGAGTCTGTTCTTGATCTAAGGAGATTGCCTTGAACTCGCCGAGTCAGGGCATTGACTCGCCGAGTACCTCCATAGATGGGTTAAGCTTCCGACTCACTGAGTCACACCCTGTGACTCACTGCTCACTCGACGCTACAAAAAAGGGACAAACTTCAAAGACTCGCGAGCAGACTCGCCGAGTCACATGAACGACTCGCCGAGTCGTTGCCATGCACTCCTAAAATATACCGATTTGCTCGATTCCAGTCCATGCCATTCACAGATCTGGACTTCAAGGACACGAATCACACGTAAAGTTTCCAACTTTACGTGTGGATATTCACCAATATGGATTTTAGGGCTCAAAATGTCTCAAAAGGGTAGATCTAGGGCTAACAAGCAACATGGAGCCAAAAAGCTAACAGATCTGAGCTCCTGGAGCTCAATCTTGCCTAGATCCAAAGGCCAAACGCCTTATTACAACATACAATGCACATACAAGCTTGGAGATTTGACCAAGAAGGACCCAAATGAAGTTTTAAGCATAGAATCAAGGGAAAAACGGGTTATACCTCAAAGGGACTGCTGGAAGAACACAAATAACGCTTGGATGGCTTCCCTTCTTCTGGATCTACTTCCTTCCTCTTTCAAAGCCTTCAAAAGTACACAACAAAACTTCAATCTTCAAAGAACAAGCACAAACGAGGGTTGGGGAGCTCTGGGGAGAGAATGGGGGCTGGCCTGGGGCAGATAAGCTGCTTAAATAGGGTGCAAACCCCTGAAACTTAGGGTTTCATCCAACAGTTGTGACTCGCCGAGTCCAGGATATGGACTCGTCGAGTCGACAATTTAAACGCGTCCCGGGTCCCGCATCCACTCGGCGAGTCGGACCTATGACTCGCCGAGTCCAAGGCTAAAAGAAAGGAAATACATCAAATAACATTTACGTACCAGGAACCGGGTGCTACAAATCTCCCCCACTTATTTTAGACTTCGTCCTCGAAGTCTGCTGCTCGATCCTGAAACAGCTCGGGATAATGCTCCATCATCTCGTCCACCGGCTCCCAAGTCCACTCCGAACCCTTGCGGTGCTGCCATTGCACCTTCACTAGCTCCACCTTCTTGTTCCTCAAATCCTTCGACTTCCTGTCGAGGATTGCGACTGGGCGCTCAATGTAATTCAGGCTGTCATCAACCTGAATATCCTCCAACGGTACTACTGCAGAATCGTCCACTAGGCACTTTCGCAACTGAGAAACATGGAAAGTGCTGTGGATCTGGCTGAGCTCGGCTGGCAGGTCCAGCCTATATGCTACCTTGCCCACCCGGGCTACGACCCTGAACGGTCCGATGAATCGCGGGCCCAACTTGCCCCGCTTCTTGAATCGGATGACGCCTTTCCACGGCGACACCTTCAGGAGAACCATATCCCCGACCTGGACCTCTAAATCGGATCGACGCTTGTCGGCATAACTTTTCTGCCGACTCTGAGCAGTCTGAAGCCTGCTCCGGACCTGCTGGATCCTCTCAGTCGTCTTGAGCACCACTTCGGTGCTCCCCATGACTCTCTGGCCAACCTCACCCCAGCATATCGGGGTCCTACACCTCCGTCCGTACAACATCTTGAAGGGAGGGCGGTCGATACTCACGTGATAGCTGTTGTTGTAGGAGAACTCGGCCAGGGGAAGATAGGTATCCCAGCTACCACCGAAATCTAGCACGCACGCCCGCAGCATATCCTCCAGAGTCTGGATGGTCCGCTCGCTCTGTCCATCCGTCTGCGGGTGAAAGGCAGTGCTAAAATGCAGACGAGTGCCTAACTCGTCATGGAATCTCTTCCAAAACCTGGAAGTAAAACGCACATCCCTGTCCGAGATCACCGATACTGGCACCCCATGTCGTGCCACAATCTCCCTGATATAGATGTCGGCCAGTTTCTCGGCCGATATGCTCTCCTGAATCGGGATAAAGTGAGCACTCTTGGTCAATCTATCCACGATGACCCAAATCGAATCCACTCCACGTGCGGTCCTGGGAAGCTTCGTGATAAAATCCATTGTGATATCTTCCCATTTCCACAGTGGAATATCCAACGGCTGCATCTTGCCATGCGGTCTCTGATGTTCGGCCTTGACCTTCCTGCAGGTCAAACATCGCTCGACATACCATGCCACATCCCGCTTCATGCAGGGCCACCAATAGTCTAGACGAAGATCCCTATACATCTTTGTCGCCCCGGGATGAATAGAGAACCGGGACTTGTGCGCCTCCTCCATCAAAATCTGGCGCACGCCTCCACGATACGGCACCCACACCCTACGGTGTAGTGTCAAAAGTCCTCGGCTATCATAATCAAAGGAGGAAACCTGACCCACCACTCGCTCGCTCTTCCGATGCTCCTCCTTGATAGCCTCCTGTTGAGCCTCCCGAATCTGCTCCAACAGGGGAGTCACCACGGTCAACCTCAAGCAGACGTCCCTGATCGGTGCCGCCTTGCGGCTAAGCGCATCGGCCACCACATTGGCCTTCCCCGGGTGGTAAAGGATCTCGCAATCATAATCCTTTACCACATCCAACCACCGACGCTGCCTCATGTTCAGATTCGGCTGATCCATGAGGTACCTCAAACTCTTGTGGTCCGTGTAGATGGTACACCGAACCCCATAGAGGTAATGTCGCCAAATCTTGAGGGCAAATACCACCGCCCCCAACTCCAAATCGTGCGTCAGGTAGTTCGCCTCGTGAGGCTTGAGCTGCCTCGAAGCGTAGGCAATGACATGCCCCCTTTGCATCAGCACCGCGCCCAACCCAGAAATGGACGCATCACAATAAACCACAAAATCCTCTACGCCCTCTGGCAGGGCTAAGATCGGCGCCTCACACAATCTCTGTCTCAGCGTCTCAAATGCAGCCTGCTGCTCGGGTCCCCACCGAAAGACCACGGCCTTCTTCGTCAGCCGCGTCAGGGGCACGGCTATCTTGGAGAAATCCTGGATAAATCTCCGATAGTAACCTGCCAATCCCAGGAAACTCCGAATCTCAGATGGAGACTTCGGGACCTCCCATCTCATCACGGCCTCGACCTTGGCCGGATCGACCAGAATCCCGTTCTGGTTGACGAGGTGTCCCAGAAATTGCACCTCGCGCAACCAAAACTCACACTTGGAGAACTTGGCATACAAGCTCTCCCTCCTCAGGGTCTCTAATACCTCTCTCAGATGCTCCTCATGTTCCTCCCGGGTCTTGGAATAAACCAAGATGTCATCGATAAAGACTATCACAGACCGATCCAGCATCGGTCTGCATACGCGGTTCATGAGGTCCATGAACGCGGCAGGAGCATTGGTTAGCCCGAACGGCATCACCACGAACTCATAATGGCCATAGCGCGTCTGAAACGCGGTCTTCTGCATATCTTCCTCCCTGACTCTCATCTGGTGATAACCCGAACGCAAATCAATCTTGGAGAACCAAGATGCGCCCTAAAGCTGGTCAAAGAGGTCATCAATCCTCAGAAGCGGGTAACGGTTCTTCACCGTTACCTTGTTCAGCTCCCGATAATCTATACACATCCAATGCGACCCGTCCTTCTTCTTCACAAACAGAATCGGGGCTCCCCAGAGCGAACTGCTCGGACGAATAAATCCCTTGTCTAGCAGCTCCTGCAGCTGCGTAGACAACTCCTGCATCTCGGGAGGAGCCAACCGATACGGTGCCTTGGCTATCGGCGCCGCACCAGGAACAAGGTCGATCCTGAACTCCACCTGTCGCTCCGGAGGTACCCCAGGAAGCTCCTTTGGGAAGACGTCTGCAAAGTCTCGGACCACCGGAACCCCGCTCACTGTCGCCTTACCCCTCTCCCGGGTATCCATCACATACGCGACGTAACCTGCGCATCCCTGCTGAAGGTAGCGCCTAGCCCTCGCTGCTGAACATACAGCGGGCCCATACTGGGGTCTCTCACCATGAATCACTAACTCTCCTCCGCTTGGGGTCCTGACCCGCACTAGCTGCTGCGTGCAATCTATCACCGCCCCATTAGGGCTCAACCAATCCATGCCTATAATCACCTTGTTCCCACGCAACAGAATGGGGACCAAATCTTCCAAATAGCGCTCCTCAAACAAACGCAACACGCAATCTCGAAATACCGTCAATGCTCGCACCGATCGATCGTCAGCAATCTCCACCTCCAAAGGGCAATCTAACTCGTCCGATGACTCATGAAACTTCCTGCTAAGCGCAAGGGAAACGAATGATCGGGATGCACCCGAATCAAATAACACCTGAACTGGGAGGCCGTTCACATGGAACGATCCTAATACATACATATACATACAGAGCACATATCAATAACATAACATCATAAAAATAAGATAGAGGGAAAGAATCATACCCGTCACCACATCGGGTGCGGCGCGTGCCTCCTCGGTAGTCAACTGGAACGCCCGGCTCCTCACCACCGGAGCCTCTGCCTTGCCCTGCCGACCATCCGTGATCCGCAGGGTCACTGGAGCTGGCGCCTTCACTGGCGCTGCAACTGTCAACTGGGGGCAATTGGCCTTCTTGTGGCCCCTCTGGTTGCAGTGAAAACACAGCAACTCTGATGTCCGAATAGCTGAAACTGGAGCAGTACAATCCCTGCTAAAGTGCCCTGCCTTGCCGCACTTGTAGCAGCCTACTGAACCCATCCTACATGCCCCCACATGCGTCCTGCCGCATTTCCCGCAGCGGCTCGGTCCTGACTGGCCTTTCGGCCTACCATCTGATCCCTTGGGCTTCTTCCCCGAAGCCCCTCCTGCCTGACCCTCCTCTAATTTCCGTTTCTAGATGTGCTCCAAGTCTATCTCCCTCTCCCTCGCCCTGGCAATCATGGAGTCCAGGGTAGGGCAAGCCGAAAAGCTAACATGCTCCCGGATGTCAGCTCGTAGCATATCGTGATAACGAGTCCTCCTCATGTCCTCGTCACCACCATACTGGGGCACCAACAAAGCCCTCTCCCGGAACTTGGCGGTGATCTCCGCCACAGTCTCCGTCGTCTGTCTCATATCCAGAAACTCCCTGGCCAGCTGCTGAAGCTCGACAGCCGGCGCAAACTCTGCCCTGAATCTGGTCACAAAGTCCGACCAGGTCATCGCCTCGACAGCTGAGGCTCCCAACGAGTCACCCACTTACTCCCACCAATCCCGGGCTCGGTCCCGTAGACATCCCGCTGCATACCTCACCTTCGACCCCTCGGGGCAGAAGCTAGTCAACTGGGCAGACTCGATGTCTGCAATCCATCGCCTGGCAGCAATGGGGTCTTTCACCCCATGAAAATCCGCTGCACCACTGCCCCTGAAGTCCTTGAAGGACAGCGTGCGAGATCCTGACTGGCTAGATGCCATATCACTCCTGAATGCCCGAAGGCGATCCTCCATCAACTCCATGATCCCTTCCTTGATCGACCCAAAGATAATGGGAGTCGACTCAAGGATACCCCTGGTGATCTCTGACGCGATGAACTCGCGTAGCCCCTCATCAATCGGCTCGGAACCTGATCCCGAACCTGACCCCTCTCCTGAACCGCCATCTACCGGCCTCGATCGAAGCACCACCATTCTGCAATACATCACAACAATCATTAGTGATAGTGATACTCCCTGAGGGATCACATCTACTTACAAGTTCCTTGGTCTTATCTTGGCCATCCTTGGTTCGGGTACGGATCCTCTGCTTTCAGTAGTACGGGCCCATACTACCTTCCACATCTATCCGTACCTTCTTCAAGGATTGCCTCGACTCCACCAGATCCCTTTCACTACTGCTGATCACTGCTATACTCATCCTAGGCTTGCCCTAGGGAAATCTCTAGTTCCACTCTAACCAGTCCTCAGCTGCTGCAGGCCTCCTTGTAATGCCAGTTAGCCATTACCCGAATACCATCACATGTGACGAGGCTCAAATAATCCTTCGAGTACCCGACTCGTCCCTACAACGGTTGGACTCAAACAAGAGTTGCGCAGTAGGATCAAATCCGACACTCTAAGATTACTCAACCCTGGTCACATGTGACGTGACGCGTTCGCCTAATGGCTAACTCCCATTATTCAGAGTCCCACGAAGCACGAAGCAAGCAGCATTCAGATAAGGGTAACAATCTCAATTTACTCTATCTACTTTCAGGAACTGAGCTAGCATAAAGTACTAACTCGTACTACCCGGCATAACCTAAGCAGGCCACCCTACTTACTGGTTATTCAACAATTAGCATGCAAGTTCTCATACGACTGGAACACATAAAGCAGGCACATAAGGCATCACTCCTAGATCCTTAGTCCTATTCTAGCATGCTGTTCTACAAAAGCTTATAAACATAACATAAACTTGTATGGGTACTTTGGGGATACCTACTTGAGCTCGGCCGGTCGCGCACATCACACACTTCGTTCTTTCTCAAAATTCTTTTCTGAATTTTAGAAAACATTTTCTTCTAGAAAATCTTTTAATCCCTCGATTTGAGTTCAGACACTCCCAAAGGTGT
Source organism: Lactuca sativa (assembly GCF_002870075.4). NCBI lineage: Eukaryota > Viridiplantae > Streptophyta > Magnoliopsida > Asterales > Asteraceae > Lactuca > Lactuca sativa. The sequence continues at coordinate 13,904,801 of NC_056630.2, read as the reverse complement.
GTCCGAATCCCTCAAACCAGGGCTCTAATACCAACTTGTAACGACCCAATTTTCATGACCAAAAATTTCGTTTTAAAAAGAACATTACTTTTAGAAAATATAAAAGGCTAGAACATTGTCTGATCAAAATATCACACCAGTGAACCGTGTCTAAAACCAATTCATACATTTAATTAAAATATCAGAGTACAAGTCCCAGTGAAGCTCGTAAATGCGGAAATCGGAGGGTGTGTGTGTGACGTGCCGCTACCGCGCCGGCTCCTTTCCCCTAGCTGAGGAGGTACCTGAAACCAAACTGAAAACTGTAAGCACAAAGCTTAGTGAGCTCCCCCATAATACCACATACCATACAACATATAACCACCATTGTTCAGCTAGGAGTTACGGGCCTTGCCCACACTCGGGAAGATACGGGCCCTGCCCACACTTCGCTAGCCGGGAGATACGGGCCTCGCCCACACTTGTGAAGATACGGGCCCTGCCCACACTTCGCTATCTGGGAGATACGGGCCTAGCCCACACTCCAACCTCAGAGAGATACGGGCCCTGCCCACACTCAATCGCTAACCCATAACATACAAGTATCACGCAGACAACAAGTATAAGCAATTCTATCACATATATCATACTTGACTAAACCCAGAGATACGGGCTCGGCCCACACTCTAGTACTAGCATCTCGTCTACACGGGTCGGCCTTGGTGCCTTAGACCCGTTCCTACTAGAAAGGAAACTCACCTCGAAATAGTTGCTGGACTGTGTGGGAACTGATCACCTACTACTGCTGCTGCTGCTCCGGAAACCCTCCGGCTGCAATTCCCACGATATACTCAATCAAACACTGCTCACTGACCTTGGGTAAAATGACCATTTTACCCCTGACCTTGCCCTAAGTCAAAGTCAGAGTCAACTTTCAGTTGACCTCGACTCGCCGAGTTGGCTTTCCGACTCGCCGAGTCCCTACGCAAACGACTGCCCTGAATCCTGAACCTACCCGTCGAGTTAGGCGACGACTCGACGGGTTCGCCTTCATGACCAATATTCAAGTCCTTCATCCTACTCGCCGAGTTGTATGAACAACTCGTCGAGTTCATCTTCATCCGAAGAACACTCATGATAAGACTCGCCGAGTTGTATGAACAACTCGTCGAGTCTGTTCTTGATCTAAGGAGATTGCCTTGAACTCGCCGAGTCAGGGCATTGACTCGCCGAGTACCTCCATAGATGGGTTAAGCTTCCGACTCACTGAGTCACACCCTGTGACTCACTGCTCACTCGACGCTACAAAAAGGGGACAAACTTCAAAGACTCGCGAGCAGACTCGCCGAGTCACATGAACGACTCGCCGAGTCGTTGCCATGCACTCCTAAAATATACCGATTTGCTCGATTCCAGTCCATGCCATTCACAGATCTGGACTTCAAGGACACGAATCACACGTAAAGTTTCCAACTTTACGTGTGGATATTCACCAATATGGATTTTAGGGCTCAAAATGTCTCAAAAGGGTAGATCTAGGGCTAACAAGCAACATGGAGCCAAAAAGCTAACAGATCTGAGCTCCTGGAGCTCAATCTTGCCTAGATCCAAAGGCCAAACGCCTTATTACAACATACAATGCACATACAAGCTTGGAGATTTGACCAAGAAGGACCCAAATGAAGTTTTAAGCATAGAATCAAGGGAAAAATGGGTTATACCTCAAAGGGACTGCTGGAAGAACACAAATAACGCTTGGATGGCTTCCCTTATTCTGGATCTACTTCCTTCCTCTTTCAAAGCCTTCAAAAGTACACAACAAAACTTCAATCTTCAAAGAACAAGCATAAACGAGGGTTGGGGAGCTCTGGGGAGAGAATGGGGGCTGGCCTGGGGCAGATAAGCTGCTTAAATAGGGTGCAAACCCCTGAAACTTAGGGTTTCATCCAACAGCTGTGACTCGCCGAGTCCAGGATATGGACTCGTCGAGTCGACAATTTAAACGCGTCCCGGGTCCCGCATCCACTCGGCGAGTCGGACCTATGACTCGCCGAGTCCAAGGCTAAAAGAAAGGAAATACATCAAATAACATTTACGTACCAGGAACCGGGTGCTACAGTCGCACTTAGTTTAAGCTTGAGTATAGACGATTCAAACTTAATTTGTTTAAGCTATGACCCTAATAGTCCTATATATATATATATATATATATATATATATATATATATATATATATATATATATATATATATATAGAGAGAGAGAGAGAGAGAGGGAGAAAGAGAGAGCTAGGTTCAAATGTTTAAAGTATTTGTTGTGTTATTGTATGCATAAATGTCGACCAATCAAAATTTAAAATATAAATAAATAATTAAATAAATAAATAATGGTGATTAGGTAATTTTATAAACAACTTCCCCATAAACTTTCCTATAATTATGCTAGTTGATTTTAACCTAATTTATCCTCTTTTAAGAGTAACGATACACACACACACCCGCACATAGTTCCAAAGTCGAAGTCAAACATAAATCCTGGTTAAAGCGATGCGCAGCCAATCACCGTCCTTCGATCCAGCCAATCAGTGTGTCCTTCAATCGAGCATCGTTTTTTAACTACCTTTTTCTTCTGCCTTTTCTTGATTTCAATCTTGATCAAATTCACCTCTTAATATACTGATTGGCTGGGTTTTGATTTGAAGCGCGGTCTAGGGTTTTGCACTCTGTAATTTGTTATCGATCTATAGTAGTGAAGTGTGTATAGTAATGGCAGAACTTGGAGTCGATAAGAAAAAGAAGACATTGGTGGTTATTGGTGGCGACGTAGCAGGTTCTCTTCTTTGCAAAACCCTTCAAAAGCATCGACATTTTGATTTCACCCTCATTGATTCGTAAGTTTCTAATCCTTCGCTTCTGTTCTCCCATGTTTTTTGATTAATTAGAATTTTTCTTAGCTGATATTCAATCGGAATGAAGAAAGAAGGGGAAAGAAAGTCTGATTTCTTGATTTCTATTTTCATGATTGCCTCAGATTCGATTTGATTTTGACGAGATTTTTAGTGTATAATTATAGGATTTGTTTTGATTTTAACTTGATTTTGGCTGCATTTTATGAATTGATTCATATTTCAATTTATTCTTTTTTTTTCTGATTTAACACTTCATTTATGTGGACAGTGCAGGATCTTGACAATGTTGAATTCTGAAAAGGTATCAATTATGTTTATGTAGATGATTCAATGGATGATATTGGTGAGATTCCAATTCTATTGGAATGGAATCACGAATTCTAATTCTGTTGGAATTGAATCAAGAATTCCAATTCTGTTGGAATCACAGAAGTTGATGTTTGAAGAACGGACCATAAAAGTGAAAGTGATTCTAAGCAACATTATTTTAGAATGTTTTAGTCGTTGTTGGATTTTGATGTTTTCTTTCCCGTTTTGAAAGTTTTTTTTTAGTTTATTCTTTAACAATAAATATAATTCTTAACAATTGTTACCCGTATTCTCTAAGAAATAATGTATTTTTTGTTTTTATTCTTCAATTGATTGTTCAAGTAGAATTTGTTATTCTACAAAAAGTTTCTAAATTCATGATCAAGAAGTAGATTCAAGAATATTTATATTATTTATGGTTCAAGAATATTTTTATTTTTGAATATACTTATAAATATATTCTGTCAGAATGTCCGAATTAAAAGAATTATAATTCGTAAAATCGGATTTTTAAAATTAATAAAATTTATGATCCCTTAAAAAATGCAATTTTTCTTTATTAAATATATATTATTTGACTAAATTACCCTTGTAATTAATTAAGATGATATTTTTCAATTATATTTAATTCAATAATATATATTAATAACTTTTTTAAATTAAATAAAATTGATTGGCTCATATTTATGCATACAATAACACAATAAGTACTTTGAATAGAATAACCCTAGGGCTATATATATATATATATATATATATATATATATATATATATATATATATATATATATATATATATATATATATATATATATATATAAGGCTAAGTTAAAGTGTTTTTTATATTTATTGTGTGCTAGATTGCACCAATATGAATTTAGTAAAATTATATTATTATTTAATTAAATAATGATAGATATTAAATGGTTTCCATAATTGTATTTATTAAATGATATCCATAATTATAATTTTCTCTTTATGGAAATTAATTAAATTCGTCATTAATGTCAGCAATAACATTCTTTCAGAATGAATTCGTATATATGTTTTTATGTCAACAATAACATTATTTCAGGACTCACTCACTTAAAATATAATAAAATTGTATGAAATATGATGAATGAGGGTCTATTCTAGTAAAATATACTCTCGTTCTCCTAGAATACACTCTTATTATTTTATATATGAATTCATTCTGAAAGAATATTATTATTGACATTAATGACGAATTAAATTAGTTTTCATAAAAAGGAATTATAAATATGGATATCAATTAATATACATTTAATGTTTACTCAATTTTTATTGGTGCATTCTAGCACACAATAAATGTGAGAAACATTTGAAAATGCAAAATAAATGGAGACCAAATCTAAAAATAATTTTAAAATGCAAAATAAATGGAAAAATCCAAAAATTCTTTTTTTAAATATTATTTTCGGAACTTGAATTAACTAAAAAAATAAAAAATAATAAAAATAATAAATAAAAAATAAATAAAATAAAAAATAAATAAATAAATCCCGTTTTTTTTTTGAAAAATACGTGAAATATTCTAATAGAATATTACACTGAAATATTCTAAAAAATAATTTTAAAATGCAAAATAAATGGAAAAATCTAAAAATTCTTATTTTAAATATTATTTTCAGAACTTGAATTAACTAAAAAAATAAAATAAATCCATTTTTTTTTAAAAATACGTGAAATATTCTAATAGAATATTACAGTGTACATATTCTAAAAAATAATTTTAAAATGCAAAATAAATGGAAAAATCCAAAACTTCTTTTTTTAAATATTATTTTCGGAACTTGAATTAACTAAAATAATAAAAAAAATAAAAAAATATGTGTCACGGTCTCATAAAATTAGGCCGTCTCATATGAATGTAACTCTCTCTCTCTCTCTCTGTATATATATATATATATATATATATATATATATATATATATATATATATATATATATATATATATATATATATATATATATATATATATATATATATATATATATATAAGTGTCGCGCTTAGTTTAAGCTTGAGAATATTCAAACTTAATTTGTTTAAGCTATGACCCTAATAGTCTACCTTTAACACACATCATTTTTACATACTGACATCTATCTATATTATGGTTTTAAAAACTGAAAAACATTTTGAAGTTTAGATCTTGATCATTAAAACATGGTTTCATAAAAACCAAGCCAATTTACTTTTGATTCAAAAAGGTACTCGGTGTACAAATGATAGCATATACCATAGTAAAGCATCAATTACATATAGAAAATGACAATTATGTCCACTCCCTTCAAGGCTTGCTTTTTTTTTTTTTTTTGAAACGACAACTTTTTATAAAAAGAACCAACGACTAGCAAGAAACTAGTGAAGGAGCAAACCAACAGACGGAAACATTATTCAAACTAAAGTAAATACAACGGAACGACAAACGAAAATTAAAGACATCACCCAAACAGATATGTTGACCATTCTTCCCAAGTGCACATTTCTTGTTTACCCCTACATTTTAACCAAAAATACACCATTGATTTTACTGCTTCAACAGTCAACACCAGTTCCCGGCTTTGCGAATACTCTATGCTACTAATTTTCGTACTCGCTAATTATTTGCACCCTATCCTAATACATTTCATTAAATATATCCTAGAATACATTTCATTAAATATAACACAAGTCAGGCAAAATTTCCTAATGAGTTATACGATTTAAACACAATATATGATCAAATCATAATGTAATTAAACCTTACGAACCTCCCCATATCACATAAATATTTTCATATATAGTCCTTCGGTTATGTATCGATCAACACTTTATAGGTCGTCATAAAACTAATTCCTTATCAACTTTACCGTAATAGGAAAAAAATAAACTAATGAAGGTATACCTCAAAATCTACCTCATGAAGTATACATGTTCCCAGTAGAGTCGTCCCTTATCCTATTTCGGGATATCACAAAATTCTAGACACTAATACTTAATTTACAGTCATAACTAGTAAGATCCAAAATGCATAGTATAAATAATTTCTCATAATCAACATTTATACTTCAAAACATTTAGTATGAATTTATATCACACTCTTATCATTTTTCAATTTCACATAAGCACAAACATTAGGTACACTAATAAAGAGTACTAGTTTCTTTTGTAACACATGTGTCCTCAAGTATGCTATTAATATTTAATTTTTGGAATATATTCATTTTTGTGCCCTACGTTGGATGTAGGATGGCCTCCTACACTAGGCGTAGGTGAAAGATTTCATCGAGGGATTTAAGATCTACATTGGGATAGAGATAGCTACACAGGGCATAGGAGCACAGGACTTAAACCCTAATTATAGTGTTATGAGCCCAATTTAAAGGCTCTAACTCCTTCAAGGCCTCCCCATACTCAGCCACCACCCTCATATTCAATGACCTTAAACCCTAGTTGTAGCGTCCGTGTTTCTAGGCTAAGCATTAATGTGATGATGTAATAGTTAGGGTCAACAATTATAACTGACTTTGAAGTAATAAAGAGGAATCACTTGAATATTATGTGGATTACATGATTTTACGTGCATTATACTTATTTATAAGATATAATAAATTAAGAATGAAACTAAGCGTCAAAAATAAAAATATAGATAAACCAGATATCTATGAAGAAAGTTGTAGTGGTCGTGACAAGGATTTCCGAATATAAAGAACGTTGAAATCCGACTTATAACGAAGAAGTTTTGACATGTCGATGTTTCGGGACAAAACCAGCACGACGTTGTGTGACATAAAAAGTGAGTTCACGATAAAGTGTTTTTTAGCCTTAGCGATCTAAACGAAAATCGTAGTATACGTTAAACCGAGAGCGTGTATAAAAAGAACGTTCAAATCTGACTTCGTATGATGAAGTTATGAATTTTGTAAGATTTGGCACAACAGTATGCAGCCCGGAGTTCGAATTTTAGATCCATCAATTTTTAGCCGACACAACCTAAACGAGAATTGAAGATCTCATTAATAGGAGCTCAACGATAAAAAGACATACGAAAACGAACATCGGATGACAAAGTTATGAATTCTTAACGGACTTTTCCTGTCCAGTCCTGTTAAAAATATAACTTTAAAAATAAAGTCAAAATTAGCCGACAGAATGTAAATGAAAGTTGTAGAGTAAGTCTCTAACTACGCGTGGATATAAAAAACGTCGAAAACGGAGCTTGTATGCGAAATTTACAGGGTTTAAAAGTCGGAAAGATGCTGATGCGAAGTGGGTGACGTGGCGCGATTTGAGCCCTTGCTTTCTCCCCACCAAATGACAACATGTGGCACCAAATCAACGAGTTGGACCAGAAACTCGACGAGTTCTGTAATGCCCCATTTATGGTATGTAAATTAAATATAGTAATTTTTCCTTTCTTAAGAGGAACTCGACGTGTCTGTAGCCCGACTCGTCGAGTAGAGACGGATTTTGCATGCAAGTTTAGTCGGCGACTCGACGAGTCTATATTCTTGGACTCGGCGTGTCTGCCAATCTGGATGAAACCCTAAATCCCAAGGTTTGTACCCTATTTAAATGTCATTATATCCTCCCACCCCAGCTTCCTTCACCTCTCAGAGACTTATTCCCGAAACCCTAGCCTCCTTGAAGTGTGTGTGAGTGATCTTTGCCCTTGTGAAGGAATCTTGGTGCATTCTTGAGCAAGAAGAAGGAGGAGAAGGTAGAAGAACTCAAGGAAGAAGAAGTAGATCCAGATTATACTCCTCTTTGGCCATCCTTTCTGGTAATAAAGCTTTCATCTTGGTTATTGTATTGCTAGATCTAGTTTGTCCCCAAATTGATGGTTTTGAGCTCAAAAACCCCAAATACCTAACGATGAAGCTTTGTAATTAAGCCATACCTCGGATCTAGCCTCTTTTGAGTTCCAGGAGCTTAAGAAGGCCATCTTTTGGCAGCCATGGCGTTGTTCTAGTCAAGTAACCCCCATAATAGCCAAGTTTGAGTGTTATTGCTTCATTGCATCATAGATACACGTAAAGATAGCAACTTTACGTGTTCAGATAGTCCCAAAAACCCAGATCTATGAATTGGATGCACTAAAACTGATTAGAATCGACTGAATAGAAACTGCATGCAAAGGAGTCGACGAGTCGTTCTTCTGACTCGGCGAGTCGGGTTGCGAGTCTTAGATTCCCTATTCAGTAGTAGCAAGTATGTTTAGTGAGTGGAGTAAAGACTCAGTGAGTTAAGGCATGGATCTGAGTGTAGAGGGACTCGGCGAGTCTACGCCATGACTCGGCGAGTCCAAGGCAATCTCCTTGCCTCAAGAACAGACTCGACGAGTTGTTCATACAACTCGACGAGTCACAATCTAGACGTGTTCTTATGATGAATGAGAACTCGACGAGTTGTTCATACAACTCGACGCGTCGGATGAAGTTGATTCGACGTTATTTTGGAGGAAGAACTCGTCAAGTTGTTGCCAAACTCGACGAGTTGAAGCGAGTAGAGAATTAGAAAAGGTGTTAGAGACTCGGCGAGTTCGGTCAACTGACAATTGACTTTGACCAGGAGGTTGGCTTCGACCAGGGGTAAATTAGTCATTTTACCCTGAGAACAGTTATCAGTATCTGATTTAGTGTCTATGGAATTTGTAGTCGGGGAGTTCCAGAGTAGCAGTCAGCCAGTTTCAAATTTAGCATCTCAGCAGCCAGCGTTACGAGGTGAGTTTCCTTTCAGTAGGAACATGTCTACGGCCACAATGCCGACCCATTTAGTTAGTAGTAGTTCCGGACTTCGGTCTGATGCAGTAGTTCAGTGTGCTTGATGTCTTTGTGATTCAATCATGTCTTTGTGTTATGTGTCCCGGACTTCGTTCCGACACAGTATACAGTATATGTGTTTATGCTAGTAGTTATGATTATGCTATGCTATGTTCAGTTAGTTTCCGGACTTCGGTCTGATGCAGTTTCCGGACTTCGGTCCGATGCAGAGGGCAAGGCCCTGGTTAGTTTTCGGACTTCGGTCTGATGCAGTTCCGTACTTTGGTCCGATGCACAGGGCAAGGCCCTGGTTAGTTCCGAACTTCGGTCTGATGCAGTGGGCAAGGCCCAGTAGTTGCTTTATATGTTATTGTATGGTAAGTGGTAGTTTGGGGGAGCTCACTAAGCTTTGTGCTTATAGTTTTAGTTTTGGTTTCAGGTACTTCCGCCAGCAAGGGGAAGAGCTCGGGATGATGGCATGGCACACACCACAGTTACAGTTTTATCCTGGGAGTTTCATTTAGATATTTTGATATGATATTGACTTCAGTTTTGATTTTTTACATTTGCTATGGCTTTTGAGACATATGATTCATGGTTTTATTATATAACACTTGATCTTGTGGTTTTTAGTAATGCTAAAACAAAAATTTTTGGGTTGTATTTTGGGATGTTTCAAGTTCACCACTTTTCCAGCCTATAAATACCACCCGAGAGTTCCTTCATTTTTCACACCAAAACCCATTCTTCTTCTCTCTACTCTCTCTCTCTCTCTCTCTCTCTCTCTCTCTCTCTCTCTCTCTCTCTCTCTCTCTCTCTCTTTCTCTCTCTAAACCTCCCAAACACCCCCCCCAGCGTAGGTGTAATGCCCCGATTCTCAGGTATTGTTTTAAATAATATTTATTGGGCTAGGCCCTACTCGCCGAGTAGCAGCGGGGTGGGATCGCAAGTTAAGTGGCCTACTCGACAAGTCTATATTGGGACTCGGCGAGTAGGAGATGGCAAATGAAACCCTAAATCCCGAGGTTTTGCACCCTATTTAAAGGAACCTTAGCCTCCCTTGGGCCTCTTTACAGTTCTAGAGAGTCCGTGAGAACCCTAATACATGTGTGTTTGAAGCTTGAAAAGAGGATCTTGGAGGGAGAAGGCTTGAAGGAGAAGGAGATTGGGGCAAGTAGAGTGTGGTGATCAACACTTATCTCAGTTATCATCTTCTTGAGGTACCCAAATCGCCTTTTTCCTTGTGGATCTCTTCTATTGGTTGACTTTTAGGGTTTTTGTGGGAGATTAAGTTGGAAAGAGGAGCTTTGGGCTAGATCTGAGGTTGTAACTTCAGATCTGGACCCTCCTTGGATTCTAGAAGCATAAAGTTACATTTTTGGTCATGATTAAGGTCCCTCTTGAGCATGAAGCTCCATTAAGAACTTAAAATGGGCATTTAGAGCCTTTATAGCCATGCATGCATGTAAAGTTTGCAACTTTACGTGATAAGCATGCCCTAGAAGCTTGGATCTGTGACTTGGAGCCGCTGCATGGCTCAAAACAAGTCTGTATGGAAAAAGGACTGAATGGACTCGGCGAGTCGCAAGGTTGACTCGACGAGTCACATGAAGATGGTCGTGAACTCGACGAGTTGGATGAACAACTCATCAAGTCTGATGAAGATTTGCCATAGACTCGACGAGTTGAAGAACAACTCGGTGAGTTGGATGCGTTTTCTCCAGGATATGTCTGCGTGTGCATCCGTCGAGTTGCAAGGAGGAAACTCGACAGGTGGCCTTAAATTTTGATTGAGAATCGAAGGAACTCGACGAGCCACCCCGGTGACTCGGCGAGTTGGAATGTGCTTCAAGGAACCCGGAGAGTTGAAGTCAACATGGACTGATGACCTTGACTGAGGACTTTGACTTTGACTAGGGGTTGACTAGTGGGTTACGGAGTACCTTATAAGGTTAAGGACTTATGAGTATGTTGTACTATGATAATAGGTGGTGGAGCCTGTGTCAAGTGATCCGAGAGTTGGAGTTACCTTTCGAGTCAACATCTGCGAGGTGAGTTATCCTCACTATATCGATAGGGTCTACGGCACCAAGGCCGACCCTTTAGTTTTTATTGTTATGGTATGCTACATGTGGTTATGATATGTTAGATCAGAATCAGGGTAGACAGTATGTTATGCTCTTATGATCTGTAGGGATTGATATGTTAGTGACCTGCTAGGTCGGTGCTCTAGTTATGAGTGAATTCTATGATTGATGATCAGTGAGATAGATATGTTTGATGTTTGTGTATGCCAATATATGATAGTTATGCGCACATGGTTAGTTGCTTGTTGGTTGGGTTGAGGCAGTCCTACTTTGTGCTGAAGGCTAACATACCCTATGAGCGGTCCGAGGAGACTGTAGGCCCACGTGGCGGACTAGTTATGCCGAAGGCTCGGGATAGATCTAGATAGATTGTAGGCCTTGTAGGGCGGTCCAGTCAGGCCGATGGCCCAGTATGCATGTTGATTGATTGATTATTACTGATATGGTTTTGTCAGTGTGGTATTGGTATTTTAGGGGGTAGCTCACTAAGCCCTCAGGCTTATAGTTTCAATTTATTGTTTCAGGTACTTCAGGAGTTCATGGCAAAGCGAAGGCGTGACCGTACCGCTCCTCATCCTTATGATATGATTTTGGGACACTCTGATGGATAATGATTTGGAAACATTTTTGTAAACAAATTTCATTTGATTTTTATGTATGTTTGAAAAAGTTTAAACTTGGCGTGAAATTTATGGGTGTTACACTAGGAAACTTCCCTTGCACTAGAAGAAAGCTCCAGAGCGCCCGAAGGCTCCTATAAAAAAAAGAGTTTTTTGGCTCAGAACTCTACCCCCGTAGAGTCCGGTTTTCAAGCTAACCTCTCGGTTTTGTCGAAGCGAGCGTTGTCTAAGTTGGAATCACCACCTTATCAAGTGAGTACATAGTTACTTTCATCTTACACATAGATATGGAGTATTTATATAAATTACGTGTTATGTGTGCATATTATCTGTTTACTTGAGATCTATGTTGGATGAAAGATCTAAACTTCTTTTTTTTCAAATCTAAACTGCATAAGTATTTTATAGATCTATGTTGGATGAAAGATCTAAACTTTGTTTTTAGATCTAAACTGTATAAGTATTTTATAGATTTATGTAGGATGAAAGATCTAAACCTTTTTTTCATATCTAAACTGTATATTTATTTTATATCTACAAATATGTTGGGTAAAACATGGGTAGATAAATGATGAAGAATGAAAGATGATATAGATGAATATTAGCAGTTGCGCCACGATGTAAGAAGGTGATAGGTGAAAGATGATATAGACAATGAGAGGTGTAAGATAATGATAAGCCTTGACTCAAACGATGGTTGAGTCATCTAGCCGAATATAGATGACAACCACAGACTATTCTAGACAGTCCACTGGAACACTATCAGGCTCGCAACATATAGGTGTTGTGAATGACGTATTCACTAGATGTACTCTAAATATCCTGGCAGTTGTGCCTAATGGATAATATCGGCAATTGTGCCTAACTTTTGAACTACGTGTTCACCGAATGTATTCTACAAACCCTGGCAGCTATGGACTTAGTGCCTCATGAAAGATCATTGCCAGTTGTGCCTAATGTCGGTAGCTATGGACTTAGTACTTGTTATATAAAACCTGGTAGCGATGGACTTTGTGCCTATTCCCTAGGATAATCCTTAGAAATGAATGAATGTAGGATAGCTGATTCTTAGGGTAGATCCATAAGAATAAAGAACATAATGGGGATGGGTAATGGGGTTGATTGATTGATGATTAAACATAATAATTATATTATTGTGGGTTGAAAACCCTATGTACTCACCAGGTTTCCCAACCTGACCCACTCAGTTTATTTGTATAACAGGTATCGATATGAAGCTACATTACATTGAGAGATTAAAGAAGATGTAAATCACTAGTGTAAATGAATGTAAGGTGTGACACCCCCAAACCGGAACGGCGGAAACGTTCGGGGGGCAGAGGACGTCATGTACAGTATCATAACAACTGCATAATAGTAATCAAAGTACAACAACCATGTATTGAAAAAGTATAAGTTTTTACATATGTGTTCAAGTCATTGATATATGACACCAAAATGTATATCAAAAGTTAAAAGACATGGCTCTATGAAGCTCCGTCTTCTCAATAATCCGTGGATGTACCTGTCTACTGATTTCCTAAGAATACAAGTAGTTTTGAAAAGAGTGTCAAAAATTAAGTTGGTGAGTTCAGAAGCATGTTTGTAACTAAAATATGTTTTCTGTTCCTTGATATTGTAAGTATGTTTCCCCTAAAAAAATCCTATATTTTCTTTTGTAGTATGTTGTAAACAAAACGTGTGAATATTATTGTACTCTGAAGTAGTTAAAATGTAGTTTAGTTCTCATAAAACCATGAAAAGTATGTTTTCTCTATTTTGAAATAGTATTATGTATTGTTGGAAATATTTTTATGTGATTGTTACTTGAAATAAGTTGAGTATTTATTTACATTTTTAATAAACATTATAAGAATGTTTCAGGTTGGAAAGATCCTGAAGATTCAACAAGTGTTTGAAGAATCAGATGTTGGAGCACTTGAAGTTGAACACGGAACAGTTGATGTACACATGGAGCACTTGTTGTTGACATGGATCACTTGAAGAAAGCTAGTTGGATTGTCATGATCTCAGATGGCACATCTAGATCATATGTGGAGCATCAAGATATTGGTGGATCATTTGGAATATTGATGGCTCATCAGAAACATTGGTTACTCATCCACAACTCTATGGCTCAACAAGAGTTGATGGCTCAACAGGAATACTTGGTGGCTCAACTTAAGTCAATGGATCAATATGATCACATTGATGGCTCAACAAGATTGCACATGACTCATCATGTATAATGAAGGCGCGTCCAAATGCTCAAAGGAACATGAATTTCGTCCATGGTCCATCATGAACATGTGGTGGTACATCTTCAAGTTCAAGTCACAGTCCAACACTCAAGTAACAACTCAACTTGGTTACAACACTTCTGGAAGTTGATGACATCTAAGAAGACAATTGAGCAACATGATGCTCATGATGTTCATGATGCTCATCACTTTTTCAATGTTGATCAAGAAGGTTCAAGAATTATGAGCACTCATAACTTGGATGGAACCCTAACAGAATACTAACGAAATTGGAATATTCCATCCATTCTCCGTTAAGTACGTAGGGCAAAGGTGTCAATTGATGACTAAGTCTTGATGACGTGTCAGCACCTGATTGGTCAAGCCTTGTCATGGGCTTTTCCAAATCCTAAAAATAAGCCCCTTAGGATCCATTATAAAGTTGCTCTTCCTTGTTCATTTCAGATCATTATGCATAATTGCTGTTTAGATTAGTCTTCAGAGAGCCATTTGAGTGTTTTAGCTTGTGTATCATTCAAACACTTGTAACTGAATTTTGATGAATAGGAGACACTTTTGAATCATTGATCTTGAACATATAAAAAACGTTTTTATCATTAACTTGGTGACTCACAACTCTTTATTTTCCACATTACTTGCCACTTGACGATTCTGAAACTTTGTTTCAGTATTTTCAACACTTGGACTACTCTAGTCGAGGTTTACTGAATTTTTTCTCATTTCTTTAGTTGGTATCAGAGCTCGAGTGATCGAATTTGAGAGTTATAAAACTTTTCACAAATTTTTTTAAATTTTCAAACTAGTATCACCTGTTCTCAATGGCAAGTGTGAATCAAAACCAAAATGTTCTCTATTCAGTCTCAGTTGCAAATAGTCTTGGAGCAGGAAATCGTGCACCTATCCTTGTGCCTAGTGAATACACTTCTTGGGCAGATCGCATCAAGTAGTACCTGGAAGGTAATGATTTTGACATCTGGAATTTCATCTCCATTGGGAAACATACTCCAGAATTTTTGAAGGACATCAGAGTTCCTGAAGCTGATGTCTCTCCTGAAACCTCCAAAGTTATCTTTGGATCTGTTTTCTCTGTTGTCAACTTCGTGACAAAAAAATCAAGAGGTTTGAGGCTAAGGCAATGCAAGAGCTGTTATCTGGAATTCCTCATGACATCTATGAGCAACTTCCCGATGAAGACAAGAGTTCACCCTTCAATGTTTGGAATGCACTCAAGAAACAATTTGAGGGAACTGATAAGATCCTTGCAAACAGAAAGAAAGCTGCATTAACAGACATGGACAACTTCAAGATGTTACCTCATGAAACTCTCTTGATGCATACTCTAGGTACAACATTGTTGTCAACAGGATGAAGAAACTCAAAGGAGAAAGATCGCAAGAGGATTTCAATTTGAAATTCTTGAACAGTTTATCTCCAAAATGGGATACAGTGCATATGATCATACTGCAAACTACAATCAATCTAGACACCATGTCTCTGTTTGATCTGTATGTTGAACTGCAACAACATGAGCCGAAAGTCAACAAGCTAGCTCAAGCAACTCCTTTTGGTAATCAAGTACTTGCCCTGGGAAATTCAGCACCCATGGAAAATCATTCTCAAAACTTGATTGCACATCATAATCCAATCCCAAACCACTTTGCTGATCAGTTTTCCAACCAAGGATATGGAACATATCCTTATCAAAGTTCGAGTATTCCTCAACAGTACAACCAAAATCTATACATGTCAACTCAACAACCTCTTCAGATTGCAAATGGGTACATGGCTAATCGTCAAGATTTCATTGGAACTACAACGGAATCTCCTCAAATCAATAAGGAAAAGGAGTATGAAGAATGTTTGGCACTCCTAACCAAGTTTAATCCAAACTTCAAGAAGTTTGTGAACAAGCCAACTGGGAACTTTAGAGCACAAAGTTATCAACAACCCCAACACTATCATTAGAACTTCGGAAACTTCCAATAAGGAAGCAACATTCAACAAAGCTTCAACTCTCAGAATTCAAATTCTGAAAGTTAAAATTCTCAGAGGATAAGCACAAGGGTTCAAGATAACAAGTTGAAGTCCCATGACGATAATGAAGTAATCAGGTGCCACAATTGTCAAGGTGAAAATCATTTGGCCAAGGATTACAAAATGAAAATTAAGAAGGTTAAAGACGAAGCATACTACCTTCAAAAAGCGGAGCAGATCAAGAAGCATTCAAAACACAAAGCTTTCATGGTCATGGAAACTCCAAACATGGAAGTATGGGAAACAGATGATGAAGTGTATCAACCAGAAGAAACTGAAGCCTACAAGAACTACTTCTATGCTTCATGGCTGATGATGACAAAGAGCCTTCTCCTCTCCACCAACAAGTTTTTAAAAAGGTACAATTTATGCTTCGTGATAATCATTTAACTATTGAGCCTTTTCATGATGACATTGACCATATTACTGAAATAATCAAAGAATATGTCACCAATGTTGAATATTGTGTTAGTTATTACAAAGATGAATTGACCGACACTCAATTCAAACTTGAAGAATTGAGATGTCGTATGGCTAAGTTAGAGAATGACCTCGCAATAAAACTGAGGCACATCTTACGTCAGTTGAACAATTTGAAATCTTATTGAATCAACGTGACATTATTGCAAAAGACAATCGTGAGATGTACGCCCAAATCAATACAAAAGTCAATAGCTATAAGGCATCCAAAACCCTTCTTGAACAGAACTCACATGCCATTCTCAAGGGACGAAAAACTTCATGGATCAAATATGGTCTTGGTTACGATGAAATGAACAGGGAAATCATGGGACTCAATACTCAACTAGAGTTGTTACCATGTGATCCAAGTCTCTTCACTGGAGACAATGAGAATCATAAAGAGGTGGTAACTTGAAGTCCTGATGTAATTACCACTTCATCCTCAAGCATCTCATTAGAACTCACATCATCCCATGATCTTCCAGACTCGGACACTAAGTCTGACTCTCTAGTAGAATTCTCTCTTGAATGTCCTACCATGGAAAGTTTCAATTCAAAAGATGCCACTTTTGAACAATCAAATATCCATGTCTCTAAATCTAGTGATAAACAGCCCAAATCAGTTGAGTCAATAGGATATTCCAAGACAGAACCCATTGAATTCCTCAGTCAAGAATCATTTCCATCTCTTACTGCTTCCATCTCTGGAACAAATGACTTAGGATGTAAATATTCTAAGAAACAACAGACTGGAAATCTCCAACTCTAGTCAACAAGGATGACACCTTGAAGACTGTGAGCAATGATAAAACTGTTGTTGAAATACTCAAGAGACCCTTTGTTCCAATCAAGATCTCTTCACCCAGTCCTAAACAACATGAGACAATTGTACAACCAACTAATGTCTCTAAAGACAAGGGAAAAGAGAAAATTAATGTCTCTAAAGAGCAAGGTCCAACTGTAGTCCATCCTTCAAAACCCAAAGTGGTTAAGACTACAAATAATGACAAGAATAGGAAGACCAAGAGAGTACCTAAGGCTAAGCAAAGCCAAGGGAAGACCATACATACCAGTCCTCCTAATAGTTCAAGGACTCAGAGAACCTCTCCTTCCAATCATGGTTTCTCAAATTCTGGATTTCCAAACCAAACTGGAACTCACTATCAGAATAATTTCAGACCTAACAACCTTCCTGATTTGTCTGAAATGATGAGACCAAGACCTGTTCAAACCAACCCTTTCATGTATCAAAATAGTAATTACCCTGTGAATTCTATTCTTGGTCCATATTGTGGTTTTTCTCCGTCCATAGGAGGGAATCACATTTTTGGGGGAAACTCTGGGTTTCCAATGATCAATCAATTCGGGGGAAATACCCAGTTTCCCATGTTTGATCAATTTGGAATGCCTGTGAATTATGGCTTTCCTTCTCTAGGAATTCCTACTCAGTTCACCAACTCTCCATTCTTCCCACAAACCAAACCTCAAAAGAAGACCACTAAAAAGGTCAAAACCAATGTCTCTAAAAACCAAGTAAAACCCAAAGTGGTTGATGCAAAACATGAAAAAACTATCCCAACTCCCACAAGTCCGAAGGAAGCTAACACTCAAGGACCCAAACAAACATGGGTACCTAAACCTTCTCTCTAATTGCAGGCTTTTGTGTTGGGGTACCACATGACGATACATGGTAAATTTACAGTGGATGCTCCAGGCACATGACCGGGCACAAAGGATATCTTAGAGATTTCAAGATCACAACGTTAGGTCAGTATGTTGCTTTTGGAAACAACATGAAGGGAGAAGTTATGGGACATAGAAACATATCAAATGGGAACTTTATCGTTAAGCGTGTAGCGTATGTAGATGGTCTTAAACATAACCTTATCAGTGTTGCACAAATGTGTGACAATGATCATGAGGTTTTGTTCACCAAAACCAAGAGTTTGATTATGGATACCAACAAGCGTATCCTTGTTCATTCCCCACGAAATGGGAACATGTATCCTCTTGATATTGAACTAATTAAGGGAACCCCAAATATTTGTCTTTTCTTTCCAAAGCTGCCTCTGAAATCAGTTGGTTGTGGCATAGAAGACTCTCTCATCTAAACTTTGGTTATATCAACAAACTCATTAGAAAGGATCTTGTGAGAGGACTACCATTGTTAAAACTTGAGATTTATATACTTTGTGCTGCCTGTGAACAAGGAAAAATCTCCAAATCTCCGCAAAAAAGTATAACAGAACACAATGTATCTGAACCTCTTTAGCCTATACATATTGATCTGTGTGGTCTCACTACAGTTCCCAGCTTAAGTGGTAAGAGATATAGTCTTGTGATTGTGGACGACCACACCAAATTCACTTGGTTGTACTTTCTGCGAAACAAATCTGAAACCACCAATGAGCTAATCAACTTCATTCACTACATAGAAGTTAGGGTAGGCAAGCCACTTAGAAGACTGAGAAGTGACAACGGTGCTAAATTCAAGAACAACGCCTTAGATAGCTTCCTTGTATCCAAAGGCATCGAGCACAATTTTTCTGCACCCTACACTCCATAATAGAATGGTGTAGTTGAACGGAAGAACAGGACACTATATGAAGCTACTCGATCCATGTTGATCTTCGCAAACCTACCGCAATACTTTTGGGCTGAAGCCACCGCAGCTACTTGTTTCACTCAAAACAGATCCCTAATCAACAACAGGCTTGAAGTCACTCCCTATGAAGTAATGAACAAGAGGAAGCCCAACGTCAAATTCTTTCACATCTTTGGCTGTCGTTGCTACATCAAGAAAAATAGGGATCAACTAGGGAAATTTGCACCCAAGGTTGATGAAGGTATCTTTCTTGGTTATTGCCTTCATGCTGCAGCCTATAGAGTTTTGAACAAAAGAACCAGGGTGATAGAGAAAAGCAGTGATGTCACTTTTGATGAAAGTTATGTAAGGGTTCTGGATCCAAACCACTTTGGTCCTCAAATGGTAGTACCATTTGATAAAATGAACCAGCCATCACCTGCTAATGCTTCTGCTCCATTCCATGCTATTGAAGTAGATTTTGATTTCCTCAACCTCCCATCATCAATATGGACCAGTCATAACACCAGTCACTGCATCTTTCGAGGGGGAACCACCTTTGAACGGTTCCATTCTTAAAGGTACTTTACAATCCTCCCAACCATCCAGTCCATGGTTTCAGAGGGAACCCCACTTGACTGGTTCCAGTCCCTCAAGTTCCTTCACGTCTACTCTATTTGTTGAATTCAAGCATGAAACATTTTAGGGGGAACCACCTATTTCAGGTAGTTCTGGACTCTTCCAAGACGATCTTTTTGAAGGAACATTCACTTCTGACTACCCTCCTCGCCCAAGGGAACAATATGAGGTAGTTTGCACTCCTCAAATCCATAAGGAAGCTCGCCTCACAAAATGGACAAAGGATCATCCAGTTAATCAAATCATAGGCGATCTAGATTTTGGAGTAGTGACTCGTTCAGCAACCAAGAATGAATGTCTATATGCAAGCTTTCTATCCATGATAGAGCCTAAAGGAATCAAAGAGGCTCTACAAGATGCAGATTGGGTAAAATCAATGCAAGAAGAGTTAGCTGAATTTGAACGCAGCAACGTGTGGGACTTAGTGCCAACACCAGAAGGAGTATCAGTTGTTGGTTCAAGATGGGTCTACAGGAACAAAACTGATGAAGATGGAGTCATCATCAGGAACAAAGCCATACTGGTTGTCAAAGGCTACTCGCAACAAGAAGGCATGGACTATGCTGAAACCTTTACATCTGTTGCAAGAATAGAAGCCAGTATGATTTTCTTGGCATTTGTTGCACACAAGAATTTTAAGGTCGACCAAATGGATGTGCAGTGCGCATTCTTGAACGGAGAAATTGATAGGGATGTCTATGTTCAACAACCTCCCGGATTCGAAGATCCAAAGTTCCCCAACCATTGCTACAAGCTTCAAAAGGCTGTCTATGGATTGAAGCAAGACCCAAGAGCATGGTATGGAACATTGTCCAATTTCTTAGAAGATTCCAAGTTTCAAAGAGGTTCTATTGATCTCACTCTCTTTAGGAAAATCCACAACAATCATCTTATCGTCGTGCAAATCTACGTCGACGACATCATATTCGGTTCAACCAGCAAGGACCTTAGTGATGAGTTTGCTGAGTTGATGAAAAGAAAATTTAGAATGAGTATGATGGGTGAGTACTTCCTAGGTCTATAAGTTCATCAATCTCCTAAGGGAATCTTCATTGGTCAAGAGAAGTACATCAAAAATATGTTGAAGAGATACTCCATGCACTACAAGAAAAATGACTTACAGTCACACCAAAAAAGTGTGGCTATATGCGTATAGTAACATTTTTTTCACCGAAAGTGTGACGGAAGGTGACGTCATCGTATGGGTCTTATGGTCACTTTAAATTGTAGTGTCTGTATGCTATGAAAACATGTGGCCGTAGTATAAAAGTGTGGCAAATGTGTACGGAATTTTGTTCCTTAAATATCTAATATTGTAGCGTTAAACAGTTATTAATCACACATATTTATTTAACTTTGTGACTGTATATCACCAAAATGCGACATTCATGATGTTTTAATGTAGTTTTTTTCTTACATATGGTCACATAATTTAAATTTTATTAAGACTATTGTGTATCTTTTGTAAACTTTTAATTATGGTAAGTGTGACCATATTTGCTAAATGGCCATAACTACTTTACTTTCATATGTGACGAATTGCTAATTATTAGTCACAAAAAACAATCAACGTTTGTGACTATAACCTAACGTATAGAGACAAACGAAGAAGTGAATTAAAATCATAAGTATTATAAAGTCACACATTTTGTTAAAATTAAGGACAATTTGGTATCATATTAAGACTATTGGGTATATTTTAGACACATATAATTTACGGTAAACATGTCCGTGTTCTGTAAATGGACACATATAGTTAATGATCTATGTGACGATTTCCTAGTATTTAGTCTCAACAACAATCAATTATGGTATTTATTTGCCACATATATTGTTTTCCATGTTTTTATTGTTTAACTTAGTGACAATTTGTTTTAATAAACATCACTTTAAATCAATTGTAGTCTCATAATTCTTTTATATTATGACTATTGTTAACCATTTAGCCACACGTTACAAATTGATGTAAAGTAACCATTGTATATTTTTAGAGACATTAAAAACGTATATAACATGACAAAAATCATACTACAGCCACAATAACTTACTATTTACTGTTACTTTTTATACATTTTAGACACATGAAAATACTTTAAATTAAAGTAACGAAACACAACAATATGAAACACAAACAAAATTCATAATTTTATACTAATAATAATTGAAATCGAAATCCATATATACATTGCATTCCTAATTAAAATATCAAAGAAAGGAAAATTTGCGTAATTTAAAGAATTTATATAACGGTTAAAAAATCAAAGACATCATAAACCAAAACCTAAACATAACTAGCTAGGCATTATTTTTGTTTGTATTACTCCTTGTCTTCTTCAGAAGGGCATCAGATGATATGTAAGTTGGTTTCCTTTTTGTTGATTTTTGATGTGATATAATTTCTGGTACCTATAACAACAACATTGAAACCAATAAAATTAATTCATCATAAACTTAGTATAGTACTTTATGAAGAAAATAAAGTTTAATGCAAAAAGTATTGGACATATTGAAACAAACCTCTGACTCGGTTTGCACAAGGTATTTTGGCCATGGAACAAAACTTTTATATGCATCCACAACTAATTTGAATTCTCCAATTTGATGGGGGTAGAAATGCAGTTTTTACAACCACTTCATCAATGGAAACTTTATAGCAATCATCTTGTAGAGGAACTCCATGAATGAATTGTCTTTCTGATGATAAGTGAATGGTACCGCGAGCAACGATGTTCCTTTTATACGGATATGATAGACTACATTTGATTGGCTACAATGACAAGTAATGTTATAATTTGGAAAAAAATAACATAAATGTATATTCATCATGTAAAAAAACACTGACCTGGTGAATGGGATTATTTGGTGAAACTTTTGGTATGTTTTGATTGATATTGGTAGTCTTAGACTCAACAGTTTTGTTGGTGGTTTTTCTATTTGCATGATATCAAGATTTAAGACATATTTAAACATATATTTTAATAAAAACAAATTAAATAAAAGTATTGAAAACTGTAAAGTTAGTATATACTACTGTTGCAGATTTCATGGAAATCAATTTTGCATCGGGTGCTGTAGTTGCAGATTTTGTTTGAACATGGTTTTTTGTTGGGTTTTGGAATAACCTACATAATATAAAGTCCAACATGAAAAATCAGAAATCAGTATCAAACAAATATATATATATATATATATATATATATATATATATATATATATATATATATATATATATATATATATATATATATATATATGAACGTTGATCTAATAAGACGATAACATACTGGTGTTACAGGTTCTGAAGGTTCATTGTTTTTGAGACTAACAGGAGACGTTTCATTACTCTGTACAATCTTCTCACTTGAAATACCCTAGAAAATATAAATAAACAGGAAAAATGTTTAAAAGAAATGCAATTTAGAACTAACATAGACAACAGATATTTTCAATAAGATTACTTACAATTATATGAGACATATTTGGAAAGTCAGCTCCTTTTGCATTAAGATGAGCCAAAACTAGCTTTAGTGTTTGATCTTGTTCATTAACCTTTGTAGACAAATCCGTGAGTTCAGCATCTTTTTTCTCAAGCTCAAGTTTTCCATTATGCAATGCAACTTTAAGATCTTTAATTTCTTCCTTAGATGACCCTTTGTTGCGAGGAACATTGAAATATCTGTTGTAAGTGACTCCCGTTCCGACACCCTTTAAAAATCCGCCCTTTTCCTTTCCAAAAACTAAGGTCATGGCATCCGTTCATGGTTCAACATTTACTTGTCCTTCTTTTATCTGCTTCTCATGTTCCATCTACCAAACAATAAATTAATAATTATTGTGTTAATATCAATGATTAAAATATTTAAAGTAAAAGAAAAAGAAAAGTGTATTGAAGTTACTAGTTTATCAGCCATGATTTTAACATCTTCATCCTTAAATTCTCATTTACTTTCACGCCCTTTACACCACACAACTGACCTTGGGGGAATTTCCTCCTTCGAAATCACATTCTCTTCAATCTTGATAAAAAAAATTAAATTATAAAGAATATGAAACAAAAGCATGTTAAATAAAATGATATGAAGTTAATGTAGCTTACCAACTTCCTCCTAAGAGTTGTATACCCCCCTCGTCCCATCCGATGATCATACTTTGACATCTTTCTCGCTTTGATAGTCCTTTGTGACACATTCTGTGAATTAAAACTAACATATTTGTCACGAACTTTTAGAACCCAGATTATGATGAATAAATGAATAAGTTTTGAAAAAAGATTTTAACATTAAACTCTTGAGATTGTGTATAAGTCACAAATTTGTTCCAATCATCTTGTTCAGTGATTAGTGCATGATAACGAACTGGGATTTTTTCAAGCATATCGGTATCACCTAGATGTGGTTTGATGTAATCTGCATACAACTTTCTTCTGAAATTTCGTAAAAGAATACCAAGTCTATTCATCACAAATTCTTTTCCACTTTCATGAACATCAAAATAGCGCTAAAAAAACAATGAGAATGTTAGTATTTAAAACTTGATTTTCACATATATTATGTTATACATATTAAAAAATTGAAGAAAATATTTACTGTTATCTCTTCCCATAGTTTGTCCTTCATTTCCGCTTTAACTTTTTTCCAGCAAAGAGCACTTAATCCCACCTTCTCGCGGACAAGATCACCCAAATAGCTAACAAAGACTGCATTATTCTTCCCTGTAAACTTACCAAATTCATCAAACCTGACACGTTTTTTTCCACCAGAATTGACATATTCAGTCTTCAGTTTTGGCAATCGAGTCATGCCCCTCTTCCTATCTGATTTTGAAGGAACTGTTTTGTGGATTTCTTCTTCCGAATCTGATTGGCTATTGTAGTGAATGTCTTTATTTTCACCATTTTCTGTATTATAGTCAGGGATATCCTCATGTTGTTCCTTGTCAACCTCCATGATTCTTCTGTTGATAAAACAGATTGAAAATAAGTTTGATTGTTTAGAAGTTTGATGATAATGTATGAACAAATAATATTATAGACAATTGCTCACATAAACATTTCATCGAACAGTTTGTGTGCAAGAAGCACACCAATATGAAGAATCAAAATTCTTTGTGTTATGCATGATCCATGATCAATACAATCAACAACATTGAAACTATATGTACACAAACAATATACTTACACTAGAAAGCTTGATGAATGATGAACTGAAGTATGATCCTTCTGGGATATAACCACGCGCTAAACAAAACAATGGTGGAATAAATGACAGTCTATTAAATATTAAAATGATATAACAGGTCCTAAATTGATGGAGATTACCAAAAATTACCGGGATTTCCTTCATCCGATGGATTGATCTTCATAGTTTTGGCGGTGTGATAGATGAAGAATTCCCGCTTTGATTTGGAGCCCAAAAACCATACAAAAAAATATTTGCCTCTCATTAGTTTTTGTTTAAATTCGTTTGACATATTCAAATGTGTTTCAAATTTTGTTCTCATAGTAATCCCACACGATTAGAAGAAAAAATCGTGGTTTGGAAACATGTCGTGCAGTTTCAAATATTAGTATGATTTATTTGGTAAGAATATAAATATTACATATTTGGTCCTTATAAGTTAACAATTTATTTTTTGGAAAAACATTTATGACTATTTGAAATAAAAAATATATAAAATTTAAAAATTATATATACAAGGGGAAAATATTTTTATATAACAAAAATAATAATATGGTCTAGTAGGCGTAATTTGGTCCAAACCCACAACCAAAACTATGGATATGACCAAATGAGGTCCAAACCCACAACCAACACTATGGAAATGACCAAATGAGGTCCAAACCCACAACCAACACCCATGCATGACCCAATGAGGTCCAAACCCACAACCAACACCCATGCATGACCCAATGAGGTTCAAACCCACAACCAACACCCATGCATGACCAAATGAGGTCCAAACCCACATCCAACACCCATGCATGACCCAATGAGGTCCAAACCCACAACCAACACTATGGAAATGACCAAATGAGGTCCAAACCCACAACCAACACCCATGTATGACCAAATGAGGTCCAAACCCACATCCAACACCCATGCATGACCCAATGAGGTCCAAACCCACAACCAACACTATGGACATGACCAAATGAGGTCCAAACCCACAACCAACACTATGGAAATGACCAAATGATGTCCAAACCCACAACCAACACCCATGCATGACCCAATGAGGTCCAAACCCACAACCAACACCCATGCATGACCCAACGAGGTCCAAACCCACAACCAACACCCATGCATGACCAAATGAGGTCCAAACCCACATCCAACACCCATGCATGACCAAATGAGGTCTAAACCCACAACCAACACTATGGAAATGACCAAATGAGATCCAAACCCACAACCAACACCAACGCATGACCCAATGAGGTCCAAACCCACAACCAACACTATGGACATGACCAATTGAGGTAAAAAAATTAATTTTACATATTAATTAAAAAAATTTATATAAATTTATTATTTTGTTTGATAAAAAAAACAATGCTAGTTTGGATATTATATTTAATTAATATTGTATATAGTTTTTTACATGAATATAATACATATTAATGTAAATACTAGATATATTAATGTGTAATACAAAAATGTGTAATCATTATCGTAGCCGATTAACCGTCGTTCTAAATCCACCTCTGTAGACTGCAATTAATTGGAGAAGTGATGGCCTCAGTCGACGTCGCTTCACCTCCGACTGATGATCCTTATAAACCGTTCGCTTATGTCAATTTCGTCATTCTCACATATTCATTAGGTTACGATAACTTCGATTACTCCTTCTTACTCTTTGAAAAAAAATATGTCGATTTTCAGAAAAGAAGATGAATGTTGATCCGTGGGCCCATCCGAACTTCAATCTCTGGAGTGTAAGCATAGAACCACCAAAAAACAAACCGGTGGTTGAATACGGGAAGGCAAACGACAAACGTTTCACCATTCGCGTTGTCCATGGTGGCTTCTTTACAGATTACCCAGGCAAGGCGTATCAACAGACCAAGGTTCACTTCATTTCTCATGCGAACATCGATTTGTTAGACATGGAGTTGCTTTGGCATTTTTCTAGAAGCCTTGGGTATACCAGTTTGGGGAACTGGTATCATATACCCATCGGAGAACACAGTGGGTTGTCAATGGTTCCAATACTAAAGGATGAATGTTTGGAACCATTCAAGGCGTTAGTTAGGGCCCACGAATTCAAATAGATTGAACATCTCTATGTTGAACACAGGCATGTGTTTGTTCCAAACAATTTCCCACACTTTTTGATGAACTCTCCAGCCAAACGTGTTGAGAAGCTTATTCACATGTTTGTAACAGAACATCCAACGGCTTGGGTTGATGATGGAATAGAATACATCCAACATATGCTAAACATGACAATTCCAAGAGAAAAATGGAGGATGCTATTGACATGGCTAAAGAAAATGTTGCAGCATGGAAAAACATAGCCTAGGTGAACTATGTTGTAATCTTTTTTTGTGATTAACATAGAGTGAATATGATGCTCTACTTTTGTACTTAATATGAAACTCTTTTATTTAATGAATTGTTATATATTATGTCTATAGGTCATATTGTTTTGATTATATAGTAAGTCTACATTTGATGTTTTACATTATGTCCTGTTTTGATATATTATGCTGTTAAAAAGGCAATGTTGTTTGCTAACACAGGGGTATAACAGTCTATTACATGTTATATGCCCAAATTTGATGGTGTTTGCAATATAAATGTCTTAGGGGCAACATCGGAATTAGTTATCATAATAATTTTATATGTTAATTATATCCATGGTTTGCATAACTTGTAACTGAGTCATATTTGTCCCTGTTTTTGATAATTTTGTATTAAGATGGCAATGTACTTTGAAACTTAGTTGTAACCTGTGTTTATGCTAACACAAGGGTATAACAGTCATTTATGTATTATATGTCCAGATTTGATGATGTTTTTAATGTAATTTTCTTATGGGCAAAATGGTAATTACTTATCATTCTATATTTTACATGTTAATTATGTCCATGTGTTGCATATTTGTCCCTGTTTTTGATAATTTTGTATTAAGATGGCAATGTACTTTGAAACTTAGTTGTAACCTGTGCTTATGCTAACACAGGGGTATAACAGTTATTTATGTATTATATTTCTAGATTTGATGATGTTTGTAATGTAATTGTCTTATGGGCAAAATGGTAATTACTTATCATTCTATATTTTACATGTTAATTATGTCCATGTATTGCATATTTGTCCCTGTTTTTGATAATTTTTTATTAAGATGGCAATGTACTTTGAAACTTAGTTGTAACCTGTGTTTATGATAACACAAGGGTATAACAGTCATTTATATATTATATGTTTTATATGTTAATTAAGATTGTGTTAGCAAGGGTATAACAGTCATTTATATATTATATTTCCAGATTTGATGATGTTTTTAATGTAATTGTCTTATGGGCAAAATGGTAATTACTTATCATTCTATATTTTACATGTTAATTATGTCCATGTGTTGCATATTTGTCCCTGTTTTTGATAATTTTTTATTAAGATGGCAATGTACTTTGAAACTTAGTTGTAACCTGTGTTTATGATAACACAGGGGTATAACAGTCATTTATATATTATATGTTTTATATATTAATTAAGATTGTGTTAGCAAGGGAATAACAGTCATTTATATATTATATTTCCAGATTTGATGATGTTTTTAATGTAATTGTCTTATGGGCAAAATGGTAATTACTTATCATTCTATATTTTACATGTTAATTATGTCCATGTATTGCATATTTGTCCCTGTTTTTGATAATTTTTTATTAAGATGGCAATGTACTTTGAAACTTAGTTGTAACCTGTGTTTATGATAACACAGGGGTATAACAGTCATTTATATATTATATGTTTTATATGTTAATTAAGATTGTGTTAGCAAGGGTATAATAGTCATTTATATATTATATTTCCAGATTTGATGATGTTTTTAATGTAATTGTCTTATGGGCAAAATGGTAATTACTTACCACTAATTCTTATTATGATAAAACAAACAAAATTATATAATTTCCTGCTAACTGTGTTTGTATTAGATAGGTTTTATTGGATTCCTTTATGTGTTGGTTAATGTTTTTATTTTTTTGGTAAAACAATTATTTGCAAACAACCAGATACCCCACTTGGTAAGTGTCAATGTAGTTATTGGTATTTTTTGGAGTGTCATGGGTTCGAAACCAATTACCAACATTTTTTTGTTTTTAATGTCTCGATATGTCCCTGATCATTCACTTTTTTATGAATTCTCCACTTGCCCCTGATCATCCAGACTCATTGCGTTAATATACGGAATTAGACAATATGAATTCCTATCGATTCAATCGTTGATAACTACAAAGGCACTGCAACTACGTTTTTTCTTCAACCAGAAATTGATGCGTCAAAATCAAATTCATACAGGTACAAATACTATATTTAATTAATACAGGAAATTACAAGTATTTTTCTTTCAAGATATTGGATTTATTAGTAATGTGATCTATTTTGTTTATGCACACCAACTATTTGTTAAAATAGGTCAATAAACAGGAAACATATATTGCTTGTTGACGTTGTTGTAAGCTGAATATGGATAAGTCTTGGATGGGAGCATACAGAACATCAGAAACCTATGTAAAAGGTGTTGCAGCATTTATCAAATATGCAGTGCGCAATTACAAGATTTCTAAACATATGGATCCTGTAGATACCAAAAAAAAGATAAGAACTCCCTGTCCATGTGTTAAGTGTGTAAACCACATATGTCATTCGGTGGATGTGGTAGATGATCATCTATTCAGGAATGGAATTGATCAAACATACACAAATTGGAATAAGCATGGAGAAACAGAAGAACCACCAAGAAGTTATGTATATGAACATAATTTTGACATGGATACGTCAAACGTTGTAGATTCCACGAACATGAACACAGAAATGCCAACAGATGCTGCAGAAACTATAGAGATGGTTGAAGCTGTAGAAGAAAATTTTATTGGGAACCCTGATAAGTTTAGAGAACTGATAGAGGATGCCGAGAAGCCCCTATACACAGGGTGTCTTAATTTCACAAAGTTATCTGCAATCATTCAACTACTCAACTTGAAGAGTAAGTATGGAGTATCAGATAAGTGCTTTACAGAATTATTAGTTTTGATAAAAGAAACATGTTACCAGAAGGAAACGAAATGTACAGTAGTACATATGAGGCGAAAAAAGCATTTAAGGCAATGGGTTCAGGGTATACTAAGATACATGCATGTGTCAACAGTTGTATACTTTACAGAAAAGAATACACAGATTTGGTAGCATGTCCTACTTGTGGTAAATCAAGATCGAAGGTTGATGAACAAAAAAATAAAATTTACAACAATATTCCTGCAAAATGTTTGTGGTACTTTCCAATTATTCCGCGCTTCAAGCGTCTTTTCCAGTCTAAGACAACTGCAAAAGATTTAACATGGCACGCAACAGAAAGAATGGTGGATGTTGGAGTTTTAAGTCACCCAGCTGATTCACCAGCATGGGATGCCATTGATGACAAATATCCTAATTTTGCTAGCGAACCAAGGAATTTGCGACTAGGCATTTCGGTGGACGGGGTTGATGTGAACAGATGAAATAGGAGTCATAATGTTTGGCCTATTTTAACTGTCATTTACAACCTTCCACCATGGTTGTGTATGAAGAGAAAGTTCATATGCTTTCGTTATTGATTTCGGGAACACCAGGAAATGATATTGATGTGTTCCTAGCACCTTTTATTGATAATATGCAATTATTATTTGATTTTGGAGTTGAAACATATGATGCATATGCACAAGAGCATTTTAAACTACGCGTAGTTGTGTTATGGACTATTAATGATTATCCTGCTTTAGGTACATTAAGTGGTTGCCCATACAATGGTTTTCAAGGTTGTGTTGTGTGTGGTGAAGAGACACACTGCATTAGACTCCCTGAATCGAATAAGCAGAGTTATGCTGGTCATAGAAGATTTCTACCGTATGATCACCCGTTTAGAAGACAAAAGAATGCATTCAATGGACAAAAAGAGTTCTCACCCTCTCCAAAACCTATGAATGGGGAGGAAATATATATAACATGGTTAAATTTATAATTAATAAATGGGGAAAGGTTAATAAGGGCAAGGAGGCAGAAATCCAACAAGCAACAAGTAGAAGAGGTGGGAATATGAATAAAAAAGAGAAAATCACACCAACTGGGTACTTCAGATGTGGGCCAGCAAAATAATACATACTGGAATAAATTCAATATATGGTATAGACAACTAAGGTATTGGCCCGACAATTTGGTTCCACATTGTATAGATTTTATGCATGTGGAAAAGAACGTGGGTGAGAGTTTAACAGGAACTGTTTTGAACGTTCCCGGGAAGACGAAAGATGGTTATAAAGCTCGATTGGATTTGGTTCATTATGGTTTGAAACCAGAGTTGCATCCTCAGATAGAAGGGAACAACACAACACTTCCCGCAGCAGGTTGTACATTGACAAAAGAGGAAAAAAGACAAATTTTGTGAGACTTTATACAACTTAAGGGTTCCTCAAGGGTATTGTTCTAATTTTTCTAGTTTGGTGAGTCTAAAGGATAGGAAGTTGATCGGACTAAAATCACATGACTATCACATGCTCATGCA
The DNA here is from genome assembly GCF_002870075.4 of Lactuca sativa. Lineage (NCBI taxonomy): Eukaryota > Viridiplantae > Streptophyta > Magnoliopsida > Asterales > Asteraceae > Lactuca > Lactuca sativa. The sequence goes on along the minus strand of NC_056630.2, from coordinate 13,873,391 downwards.
AAAATTTTTGCCCATAGCAATTCGATCTATTATGCATCCACCCACCAGAGTTGCTATTACAAGGTTTTGTTTCCTTTTCAAATCAATATGTAGCAAAGAAATCATAGTGGATGAGATCGATAAGTTGCAAGAGGAGTTATGTGTAACCTTATGTCTTCTTGAGAAACACTTTCCACCATCATTTTTTGATGTGATGATTCATTTAACCGTTCATCTCACTAAGGAAGTAAAATTATGCGGTCCAATATTCTTTAGATGGATGTACCCATTCGAAAGGTATATGAAGGTTATTAAGGGGCACGTGCGAAACAAAAATAGACCAGAAGGATGCATTGCTGAAGAGAATGTTGCAGAAGAGATAATTGAGTTTTTTAGTCAATTCCTTACAAGGATGGATACTGTTGGTATTCTACCTGACAATCATAACAATTGTGGAATTCATAAAGGTGTAGATAGTAGTTCTATTACGGACGGTACTCCTGTATCAGCTGCTAAATTGGTAGAAGTTTCTGCAGAACTATTCAGCAAAGCACATTTCTTTGTATTGCAAAATACATCTGAAGTACTCCCATATATCAAGTAAGGTTTTTTACATGTATGTTTTTTTTATAATAATATTAACATTAATGTATTAACAGATGACACATGGAATTTTTGGAACATCTACACCCTACTAAACGAAAGGCACATCTAGAACAAGAGCATACTAAAACATTTGGTCATTGGTTACGAAAGGAGGTATATTATTTTCAAATATGTTGTGTTCTTTTTTATTTTTGTCTTGATTTCTTAAATTCATAATCTAATTACAATTCAGGTAGAGCGAGAGTTAGGGGCCTGTAGAGAAACTATAACAGAGACAATGAGATGGATTTCACATGGACCCAATAAGAACATTATTAAATACGATGTATATGCTATTAATGGATATACTTTTCATACAAAAGCTCGTGAAGGTAAAGTTTACCAAAACAGTGGGGTTAGTGTTGTTGCAACTGACACACACATCAGTAAAGAAGTTGTAACATATGCCAAAAACACTTATTATGGTGTTTTACAAGAGATATGGATACTAGATTATCATTTTAAAAGAATTCCAATTTTCATGTGTGACTGGGTTGAAAATAGAAAAGGGGTAAAAAGGGATAAATTGGGGTACACACTAGTTGAACTAAAAAGATTAGGTCAAAAGGTAATCCCTTCATATTGGCCTCACAAGCACAACAAGTATTTTACGTGACAGACCCACTCGATCAAAAAATGTCTATTGTGTTCAAGACACCTCCCAAAAATTACAAAGATACATATGAAGATGTAAATGAAGAATTTAGTACTATTGTTCCTCATAATGATAACATATTGCCACGTGTAGACACACTTGACTTGTAGAAGGAAAATGATTATTTTCGTAATGATTGTCACGGTATTCTTATGCATACGGTACGTGTTTCTTAATGTCATGAATTACATTTGTAGAGATAATATTTCTCCTTCTTTTAACACTTGATGATCTTTATTTTTTGTTTGTAGAAGAGAAATGTCAAAACTTGAGCACATCGTTATGTGGAGAATAAGAAAATGACAAAAAAATGACGTTGTACTTTACTTAATGCCTTTTTACCATATTATACCATCAAACTATTCTGGTGTAATATTCTTATAACTCAAAGATATTTTTTTTTTGGTTTTTTACTGTTATATTGTTACACATGTTATAACATAAACTGCATGTAATAGCAATGTACTTTCGTTATGCAGTGTTAAACAAGTTATGTTGTATTCACATCATTTATTTATCATAATATTCTGTTAAAATAAGTTGTATTCTTTTCATTTTTAATGGTGTATTATCTGGTGCAATTAAAAGAATAGATGACAAAAAGGGCAATTTGGTACTTTCTTATAACTCTTATTCAAGATGACATTATTTTTTTATGACTATATTTACATATAGACACATATAATAGCTGTAAATGTAACTAAATGTTACCTATACACACAATATTTGTTTATTCTTAAAGCCAATTCATAATAATTTGACACACATAATAAAAGGTACATGACCATAAGTAACATATTTAATGAACGACCCCTAATTATAACGATAAGACATTATTTTTTTCTTTTATGACTATATTTACATATAGACACATATAATAGCTGTAAATGTAACTAAATGCTACCTACACACAATATTTGTTTATTCTTAAAGCCAATTCATAATAATTTGACACACATAATAAAGGTACATGACCATAAGTAACATATTTAATGAACGGCCCCTAATTATAACGATAAGACATTATTTTTTTCTTTTATGACTATATTTACATATAGATACATATAATAGCTGTAAATATAACTAAATGCTACCTACACACACAATATTTGTTTATTCTTAAAGCCAATTCAATAATTTGACACACATAATAAAAGGTACATGACCATAAGTAACATATTTAATGAACAACCTCTAATTATAACGATAAGACATTATTTTTCTTATATGACTATATTTACATATAGACACATATAATAGCTGTAAACGTAACTAAATGCTACCTACACACACATTATTTGTTTATTCTTAAAGCCAATTCATAGTATTTTGACACACATAATAAAAGTGTGACTAATATTCATAATATAAACGTACATGACCATAAGTAACCAATAGTAACTTCTTTTAAATTTTTGTGTAAACTAAATACAACTAGTCTAGAACCGCCCTATGGACACACAAATAATTAGTGTGACCAATATTTGTCACCTTTTAGCTACTTTGTCTGTTATGTGGCTAAAAAGGCAACATGTTATAGACACACAGAGAACTAACTCATGTGACGATAATTTTATCTATTATCTCTCAATAAAAAAGTGTGACAATCTTAATCGATATATGTGGCTGATTGTGACCTATGGCCTCAGTGTTCGAGTGTGACTAATATTTGTCACATTTGGTATAATTAAGTGTCGTAAAAGTTTTGATTGTCTATATAATGGCCACACAATCTAATTTAAATGTATCCAAAAACAGTCTCTAAATTTTTTTAGTGACTTCTGGCCACAATTTTAAGAAAAAGTTTCACAGTCCGTTTTTCGGAAAGTGTGACCGTAGGTCATTTTTGTACTAGTGATGGAGAACGCATCAACTGCAAAGACACCGATGTCTACTTCCTACAAGCTTGATTCAGACCTTGATGGAAAATCTGTAGATCAGAAGCACTACAGAGGAATGATTGGCTCATTACTGTACCTTACAGTTAGTCGACCAGACATCATGTTTTCAACATGTATGTGTGCACGCTTTCAAGCCAATCTAAAGGAATCACATATCATAGCAGTCAAAAGAGTTTTTCAAATATCTGAAAGGAACTGATTCTCTAGGTCTATTCTATCCTGCTAAAGGAAACTTCTCTCTCCAAGCCTTTACTGACTCAGATTATGGAGGATGCAAGCACGACAGAAAGAGCACCTCTGGTAGCTGTCATTTCTTAGGAGGCAGATTGGTCAGCTGGACGTCAAAGAAGCAAACATGTGTTTCAACCTCTACTACTGAAGCTGAGTATGTTGCTGCCGCCAATTGTTGTTCTCAAGTGTTGTGGATGGAAACACAACTGAGAGATTATGGATTCAAAATGCAACAGATCCCAATCTATTGTGACTCTAAGAGTGCAATTGCAATCTCTCACAATCCAGTCAACCACTCAATGACCAAGCACACTGATATCAGGTATCACTTCCTTAAAGATAATATTCAAAAAGGTCATATTGAGCTTCATTTTGTTCCTATAGAAGAAGAGACTGCAGATGTGTTCACCAAAGCTCTGGATGAATCCAAGTTCTTGCACTTTCTAGGACGACTTGGCATGCTTAATCCAAATTCTTTGGGCATTTGAAATGTTTTCTTTCTCATTTCTTTTAGAAAACGCCAAAAATATTTTATTTCTAATTCATTGTATTTTTTCTTTACTTTTCCAAAAAAAAAGGTTTTACAGTTTTACTTTACATAAGATAAAACTACAAAAAGATATTTTATTTTCTGTATTGTGTCTTTACTTTAAACAAAAGAAAATACCAAAAAGATTTTATCTTTATTTTTGTTATTAAAATGCAAGCTGTCATCACAACTATGCAAATGAAGAAGGTTAGTTGCTCCACACTTTAATGATTTTTCAAAATACTAAATTCTGTGGTTCTTCAGTTTGCTTCAGTACACAACTAATATTAGTACTTCAGTGACCATTAAAAAACTTCATATTTATACTCTACTTAGACTTATAACATACATCAAGTACTAATGTTATGTGGGATAATTTGAGGCAAACACTAAGGTTTAGTTAAGCCAATGTGTTATAGTATATTTGTGGCTTCCCAGTTCTAGTGAACTCATGAGATAAAAACGCGAACTTGTGTAGTTTGCGGGACATAACTTTTTTTGCTTTGTGAATATCTATACCCAATAAAAAGCTTCTTAGTTAAAACAAATAGAGTCAAGTTCCAAGTATATCTATTTAATTTCTGCACTTTGAGTGTAGTTATATATTCAATAAGTTATAGTTCAGGAGTGGAGTCAATCTGTGACCTATGAGAATTCGGCCAGTAAACCCCACAGGATATTGAAAATCTGTCCACCTGCAGTACATTAACGCGGATCAAACCGAGAAGAAGTCCGCTACATGGGTTTTCATAGAAAGTCATGGACTCCATTAGTCACCTAAGAGATTCCGAGCACTTCAATGAATTTCTTAGAAAGTCATGAACCAAAGTACAAATAGAAGTAAAGCTAAGAATTATTTGCTTGTGTAATTTGTCAAAGTTAGAGTTATAAGAAAAGATTAAAAAAAAACAAAACAAAAAAGAAAACAAAAAACAAAAAAAATTCAAAAAAAAAACAAAAAAAAAATCTAGTTATATTCGTAGGGCAACTATTATATATATAATTTTTTCTTTTAAAGTCGAGTCACTTGGAATTTGGCGATACCTTTTGAAATGAAAGGAGTAAATAAAAAGGTATAGGTGGTAGTAATGCCAAAAATGAATGTTGTTCAAAATAAGTGGGGAACGTTTATGAGGATTGTCAGTATTTAGGGCTTGGGAAGTAACTAGGCCTTAGACACAAATATACACATTGCGGTGAGACATAACTGGTGAGTACAAATCGGGTTATTCTGTGTGACCTTAAGGAATTCAAAACATAATAATCCACAAGGGAATTCTTTACAACGCGAAGTGAAGAATCAAACACTAAATTTAGTTGCTTGATAAATCTGTACGTAATAGCAGATTATCCTCAATGTCTCCAAATCAGTCAATAAGTGTTTCCTTAAAGTTCTTGTTTCCACATACACACACTTCACTACATTTTACTATTCCCTTCTCAGATTCTCTATATATATGCACACACATCACTTTCAAAGTTAGATTATTCAATGTTTGCACTTTTATACTTTCTATTTAACTCATGCCTTAGAATCTAGGTAAAGCAGCTAAGTTAGATAGAGAATATCACTTACTTGATCATGGAACATCCTTAGCCAAGTGGAGTATCTTATGATAATGGATCGTCCTCTTCAAGAAAACCATATGTGTTTGTCTTGGTTTATGGAGCATTCTTGTATATTGTGACGAAGGTCATGATCAAAGGCTTTAAAGAACCATCTTGAAGCAACTTCTTGCACTTGGACCAATATGGAACTGTTGGGTTTTGAGCAATCTAACACTCCTAAGTGTACATGCAACCCTATATACCTTGGATCTATGTTTTCTCTATTATACATGCAAATATCAACTTTCCAAGGTATTGTTCTATTCTAGCATACAAAACTTTGAATAACACAAGTTAGAATAACATACCTTTTGTTGGTGCTTGTCTTCATGAAGCTTGAGTGCCTAGTGCCCTAAGTGTGACACCTCAAATGGTTCACACAACACCATAAGAACTTGGAATAACTTAGAGAGAAATTAGAACACTTCAAGAATCGGCTTGCCCTCCATACATATCATAGTCGCCGATTTTCCCAAGAAAGAGATCATTATATAGTGTGTTACAATTAGGGTAAACCCTAATTGTCATGGCTATCCATTTCCATGGATCCATGGGTTCAAATACACCATGGAGCATCCAATGGGTTTTAGCCCAACTTGATAATCCATGGAGCATTAGCCCACTATATAAGTATGGATGATTTACTCAATCAACCCATATATTTAATTAGTCTTCTTTTGATCACATAATTAATTCTAAATTAATTATTGATCAATACTAATTAAATAATCTTATTAATATATTAGAACTTATAATATATTAATAAACCTTAAGTGTTATTTCTCTCATTTTAGTCTATCCAAGTGCATGATGCCATGCAACCCAAATGGACCATGTCGGGTCGGGTCAAGTCTTAAAATTATAGTTATGGACTTAGACATTAATCCAATAGTCTCCCACTTAGATAAGTCTAAAACTATTATTGCAAGTATGACTTCAGAACCCGACTAGCAATCGTAGCTCTCAAAAGCTTCTGTCGATCTCTGACCTTGTCGATGAACTCTGACCTCTGTCAATGACTTGTCCATTAGATAAGTGATCATATATTCCTCCATTCTAGATATCATATGGACTGAGACATGGATTATAATCATTCACTCTGTCCATTTGTTGTTTCCCAATTTTTGATTTATGACGACTGACTAATTGAACAAATCAAATCAGTCCAGGCCCGGCCGAGCACTTACTTTTGTCATCACTAAATCATCGAGGGGCCCACATATATCGCTTTTATCCCTTTGAGGGTAAAAGGAATGGATAAACTTCGACTCATATGCTTGTACTGACTACTTGTTGAATCATACACAAAGACACGTTTTATAGCATCGAGTTACCAATGCATTTTCGTACAATCAATGTATAACCAACTCATAGGCAACAACTCATATCTCTAGGTTTGAAGAATATAAGATATTATCGTCTCATGATTCACTCGTGATAAAATCCATGAAGTAAATCCAAATGAGCGTGGGTTGAATCCAATACTCAGCCCTTATGAGTACTCATGAACGTTGTAGCAACCATTTCATTGTCTAAAGCACTATAGACAAATCATACAAGCCAAATTCACGACAATCTTGATTCATATCTACTTCCAACATATGACCGACTGTGGATGGTTTGAATAACTTGGTCATTCAGGAGAATGACCTAGTTATTCTGGAAGTCAAAACATGCAAAGTGAAACACAAAATAATACTAGTCCTATATGGCCTCAACACTTTGAGCATAAATAAAACACCTTTTATCTAAGCACCATATTGATCACTCATTATTCATGTTTCGATTAATCAACTTAATACTTGAATTGAAACAGTAGTGATGCCATGCTCCAAGCATGCATACTATGTTTCTCTAAACAATAGCTATGCCATACTCCAAGTATGCACACTATGTTTACATATGGTCATCTCTTTGTGAAATGTATATCAATTGAACATAACTTCAATGATTCTCATTTCACAATCCCAATCCTTATTGTAAATGTAAGAATACCAAGTTCTTGTCATTTACCGTAATCTATGCAATGATCCTCTTGTAATGATATTCACACAAGTCACAAAGACTTGGCAACAAACATTACAAAGTATTCCAATGGAAAGCAATTCCATGGAGATGAAGTCTCAAATTCAAAGTACATTCCTTTGAACATCCTTCTTTGCATTAAGTTCTTTAATCTTACACAGATTCAAAGAATAACTTCCACCTATGGAAACAATTCCATATTCCCATCTTGACCATCACTTTTGAACAAGAGTTGCCTCTTTGCAAAATATTTCAATACGATCCTTACTTTATACTTCCAATTGTCCATGAGTAACCAAACTTTGGAAAACCCCAAATTGTTCTCGACAATTGCTTAATCATCTTAGTCATATCCAGTTCTAATCCCTTTTCTCTTCTTAACGCCCTAAGCATTAGGAAAATTTAGAATGGATGGATATTATAACACATGCAATCGATCCTATATCCGAAGCATATGGGATACGATTCATGCTATAAAAATTTTATTTGCCATGTTCTCATAATTCGAACTATGAAGAGGGATGCCGTAATCATAATCGAATTTTGAGAAAGCAAAATATATAGAAATTCCTTATGTTGAACCATTCCAACATAACATTCATATATATTCTTGACTAAAGTTGATTAAAATCTCAATCTAAGCTTGTAGAATTGGAATGAAGTATAAATTTCTCTCCCTTAATTATAGTGAAACAACTTTTTCAAAGCGAGTTGAAACTTTTGTCTTCTATAATTAACATTGCTAACTTTCAACATAATCATCATGATCCCACTAGTATAATGATTATTATCTAACTAGCATAACACTTTATGCTCCCACTAGCTTTGACATGTACCTAGAAATCAGTCAGATTTCTGATGCTAGATTGCCTTGATAAGACTTTATCAAATCATACACCTGGAGTCTAAACCTTTCCTTAGATAGCTCACATGTGAGTCTAAACCTTTGTCATTCTCATTAGTTAGTGTGCCGGTTAACCACACACGCTCCACTAACGACATGAGAATGCAAACTTCACACTTGTTATCAACTTAAATCTACTTAGTGAAAGAGTTTCCTCACTATCATTTTCATGAATCGGAGAGAAACCTTATGACACTTAGATTTTGATGGTGTATGTGTTCCTATACATGTGAATTTGACATAACCATAATCACACGACAAGGTTAATGACAAATCCAAATTCATATGGACTGAACTTGTGCAGTCTTAATTTCTTGCCACCTGGTAGCACAAGGGCCCGCCATTGCTTCCAAGTTGTTATGCAACCAGTTGAGAACTCTCAAAACTCTAATGCAAAACCAACTTTAACTGGAATGGGCACAGAATATGTCAACACGATAGCTTACAAACCTCAAGTCGTGGTCTAGTGATTAACAAAACTCTTGATTAGTTCTTGAATCTATCTTAAGATCCTTTTAAGACTCCCATTGACCTCTTGACATATAAGATTCTCTTTGTCAAGAACCATTCCTTGACAAAAAAGAATATTCAAGAGTTAGTGCAGATTCTTATCAAGTTAAACACTTCTCACAATTGGTCTTAGTTGGTCTTTGTTTTATCCAAAACATCACAACTTACCAATTTCAAATGTACAAGAGTAAGAACACATTTTACTCTACATTTAACAAGTGTTTTAAACCTTTCTTAAGATTATGTCACTCAAGTCTTAATCTTGGAGTATGACTCCAAGATTTAATTTTGGAACGAAGTATAATTTATCTTTTGATCTAACCATTTCAACAATTCACGATTCCTCTCCTTAGCCAAACAAAATGAACTAAGGTGTCCTTAGAGGATCAATTGTGACATGGTTTCATAATCACTGAGATAATCATAAAACAAGATACTCAAGTACTCTCCCATCTCTTCAGATTAGAGAAACTTTTATCTTTCTACCTTATTTGATTCTTCTTACTCATTATGTCTATCATTGAAACTTCTCCAATGATCCAGATCTATACTTAAACTTGTAAGTATAACCATATTTACTAAACTTTAGTAAATCATAATGAATAATCTTATCAACTTTGTGGTGGACCTGATCAGCGCACACCCAAGTGTATACGATCCCTTTGTCCTTCACTTGATTCACATATACATGTGAACAAGGAATTAGACTTAATTTCCCAAATATAAAAAAAATTCTCATGATCATACAATACAAGTTGCATGATTCCAAGTTTCTATCCATCTGAAACTTGGGTGATGAGAATCTTTCCTTATTTAGTAAATTATGACACTTCCACTAATGAAAGAATCAAATCCATTTACCCATATTGCTTATCAATGGAAACATATAATCAAAATTTTTTCACAAATGCCATTGTAAGGATACTTAAAATAAATAAAATCAAAACCATTTTTCTTTTATTTTAAAACTTTGCAGAAAAATTTATCCTTACAATCCATATGGAAAACTTGTTGTTATCTATTCCTAAGCAATATATCATAACTCTTAAGTAACAACTCAAAATTCTGATCACCGAACCATGCGATCGAAATCCAACTTCGCGATCAGAATCAGCATATACTTCCTTTAAGTTTCTTCACTTTTTCTTTGATTCTTAAAATATAAACATGTGACCTCGTCACATTATGCAATAAGAATCTCAGAATAGAAACTTAATAGAGTTAGACAATGGAATTTACCTAAAGTAAAGTCAAACCTATTGACTTTACCATCCTTAAGATGTTTCAGGTAAATTTAGCAGCGTCGCAACCAATGTCTTTCCTTTGGCAATAGAATCATATGGACTCTTTGGAAACGGTACATGGGACTATCACAGACTTAACCTTTCTCTTTACCATTTGGTCAACCGAGTTGACTATGGCCGATCCCTTTCCATTGGGAAGAGAAAGTTTTTCCTGGACCTCCAATGTCACCATTTTCATTGTCCAAATAGGTTTGGAAAGTAGATCTTCCAATCCAATTTGCTTTACTAATGCTCCACATCACTGTTGATTTAGCATCATCAAGCAAATAGGTAAGATCGTTAAGGGTCTTGTCGCGACCTGTCATCAGGGAGTGACTGAAGAACCAAGTCAGCAGCCAGCTACCCCGAGACTTCGACTCCCGACTCTCCCGACTTGTCAATATGTGGCTTAATCCCCAAGATCTAAGCACATATAGACTTTGCTTGCCAATAGGGATTGAGTGACTTAGAACTTATCAAGTCTTAAAACTTGTGGGATAGGGAGATTTATTGGAGGAGGTGGATGACGTGAAGTATGATTTCTACTCCCACAAATGCCCAACAAAGGGATTGATCTTTCACCTTGATTGCAATTTGGGATATCATCTTAATTAGGAAGCTTGTTCCTAAAGATTTGGGAAGACCATAGCTGTCTAAACTAGACATCTATAATGGGAGAAATTCAAGTTAGTTGATTTAAAGTCCTTAATATAACACCCAATATGAAATATTAAGGCTAGGACCCAACAACCTATTTATAACTGGAAGAGGGATGCCGTAATCCAAATTATAAAATAGTTGAAGGTAGGTAAATGACGATTTACCAATTTCCACCATGAAAATGAAATATTTTTATTATTAGGTTTTATTGGTTTTGAAACTCCTAGATCTTTTGAGATACATTGAACTTTTCAATGGCATGTTTGAATCTCGATTGTGCCCTCTCAAATTTGTGACTGGGATGCCGAGGATCACAAACAAGGTGTGAATAACCATACAAATTGACTTGGTACCCTTAACAATATTACCTAATCGATGTGCCGGTTAACCACACACGCTCCACCGATCTATAATAAAGTCAAGTTACCCTTTGCCACTCTTACTAGTCCATGTTAGTGTGCCGGTTAACCACACACGCTCCACTAACGACTTGGTAAGCTACAAAGTGTAATTTTATGGGCTAGCACCTTTTCACATTTTCCTAAGTAACTAAGATTGAGAATTTATAAGTGTTTAGTTACTTAGTATTTTTCATTATACTTTTAATGAAGGGAGAATTATAGTCCATTCCTACCCGTTCGGCTAACGACCCTCCACTAGTCAAGGAAGCGGTGGGTGAGAGTGGACACCCATTAAACTGCCATTTTATAGGCAGTAACCTTATACCCCCCTTATAGACCGGCTTCGTGAATGAGGCCTACTAACGGTAAGATTGACTTCCTCTTATACATATCTATATAATTAAAATTGTAATAATAGTATAAGGGTTGAATTTTAAACCTTTTAAAATTTCAATGTTCAATTTGGAATTAAAGTATACATGAGGAGTAATTTTTCAAATTCCAAAACTTGAGGGCAAGTTTTGAAACTATTTCAAGACTCTTTATATCATAACTTATAAGTTTTATGGTTCATTAAAATGAAGACTCTTCATTTTAATGTAACCCCTTATTCTTTAAAAACACTTTAAAGAAGTGTCTCTTCAACATCCATAACTTGAGGACAAGTTATGGAGTCATTAAACTATTTAATGGAAAAAAAAACTCTTACATTTTATGTAACCTACAAAACTTGTATGAGTTTTTAAGATTCATAAATATGACTTTTCACATAACTTGAAGACAAGTTACAAAAACATATTTTATGAACTTCTTTTAGACTAATATGGATTGAAAACAACTAAAACATAATATTTTCATTATCAATCTAAACTAACTCATAAATCAAGGAAACATAAAATTCTTGAAAATTCATAACTTGAGGACAAGTTATGAACTCCATACAATTTTCAACAAGATCATGAATTATATCACCAAACAATTTGCACACAATTCCTATGATCTAGCAAAACTCATAAGCATGATCATTCATAATCAACAATTTTCAAGAATAACATGAACACATATAAACTTGAAACTTTTATTATAGCATTGAAATTGGTTTAACATAATCATTACCACATTCAAAACAAGTTTTATAAGCCCAAAACAGTCAAAGGTAATGATTCTAGACCAATGTCAGCACCAAAACTCGAAAATATGTTGTCTGGGGGTCCAACTCGTTGAGTGCATGAACAAACTCGGCGAGTTGGATGCATTTTGCCTTGGACTCGTCGAGTCCCTTCATGGACTCGGCGATCTGCTGGGCAGACAACACCAAAAGTCGATTTTTAAGCAGTTTAAGCAAGTACAACAAAAAAACAAGCCTTGGCTCTGATACCACTTTTGGGTTTTGAGAAATCTAACACTCCTAAGTGTACATGCAACCCTAAATACCTTGGATCTATGTTTTCTCTATTATACATGCAAATATCAACTTTCCAAGGTATTGTTCTATTCTAGCATACAAAACTTTGAATAACACAAGTTAGAATAACATACCTTTTGTTGGTGCTTGTCTTCATGAAGCTTGAGTGCCTAGTGCCCCAAGTGTGACACCTCAAATGGTTCACACAACACCATAAGAACTTGGAATAACTTAGAGAGAAATTAGAACACTTCAAGAATCGGCTTGCCCTCCATGCATATCATAGTCGCCGATTTTCCCAAGAAAGAGATCATTATATAGTGTGTTACAATTAGGGTAAACCCTAATTGTCATGGCTATCCATTTCCATGGATCCATGGGTTCAAATACACCATGGAGCATCCAATGGGTTTTAGCCCAACTTGATAATCCATGGAGCATTAGCCCACTATATAAGTATGGATGATTTACACAATCAACCCATATATTTAATTAGTCTTCTTTTGATCACATAATTAATTCTAAATTAATTATAGATCAATACTAATTAAATAATCTTATTAATATATTAGAACTTATAATATATTAATAAACCTTAAGTGTTATTTCTCTCCTTTAGTCTATCCAAGTGCATGATGCCATGCAACCCAAATGGACCATGCCGGGTCGGGTCAAGTCTTACCAATTATAGTTATGGACTTAGACATTAATCCAACAGGAACAACTTCTGGTACATGAACCACAGTTGGAGCAACAACATATAACTTGGACCATCTTGGACCATCTTCTCATCTTTGGACCAAGTGGACGAATGAAGAAACATCTTCATTCATTTTGATCATTTTGAGGCATGTTGGACTATCTTCATCAACTTGATCATCTTGAGGCATCTTAGACCATCCTCATCAACTTGATCATCTTGAGGCATCTTGGCACATCTTCATCATCTCGATCAATTGCAAGTACCCTGGAGCAATTTCACCAACTTGAAGGATCTTGATCACTTGGACCAGCTTAGCGCATCGTTAGTCATTTGGAGCATGTTCAAAAACGTTGGACTATGTTCAACAACATTGGAGCATGATCAAGAACATAGGCACATGATCAACATCTTGACGCATCTTCAGCCACTTGATGCATCACGCCCATGTGGCTCATTGAGTCCACATAAAGCATAATAAATGTGTCATGCACGTTTTGAATAGGTAACATGCACGTTTCAAGTATGTCATGCACATTTCCAATAGATCTCTCCTTAGGTGCCATGCACGTCTCAAAGATATCATCCATGTGTGCAACACCTTTTCTTTCTTACTTCTCAAGGCATCATTCTCGCGCTCGCGACTCAAGTTGAAATACTCCTATTTATACTTGAGTACCATCCAAGCCTTATGGGCCCACATGTTGGCCCATGCAAGCCCTATTTCGGCCTATTGAGAAACCATAGAACCCTTCAACTATAAATACCTCACTTCTACTTCTCATTCTTGCTTTTTCACTTTCTCTTACTCGCTTGGATCAACAAGGCTTTGTGAGCAATAGGCGTGTGTGCAACAAGCAACTTCAGTTGGTGGGCAACAAGCAGCCTTGGCACAACAACAAGCTTGCGTCAACAACAACCCAATTTTCGAAAATCACCTCTTGAGCCACAAGTCATTTGTTGTTGCAAAACCCTAATTTGGCTCAACAACCTACCTATTTTCGAAAATTCTCTCTTGAGTCACAAGTTTTTCTCAAAACCCTAGTTTGGCTCAACAACCCTAGTTTGGCTCAACAAACCCTAATTTTGATCAACAAGGATTTTGTATTTCCTCTTGAGCCATCACTAAAAACGAAATCCCTCTTGATCCATTCATGATCAACAAGGATTTTGTGTGCCCTCTTGAGCCATTCGTGACCAACAAGGATTTTGTGTGCCCTCTTGAGCCATTCGTGATCAACAAGGATTTCATGTGCCCTCTTGAGCCATTCATGATCAACAAGGATTTCGTGTGCCCTCTTGAGCCATTCGTGATCAACAAGGATTTTGTATGCCCTCTTGAGCCATTCATGATCAACAAGGTTTTTGTGCCCTCTTGCTCATCAAGTAATTTCACAACCCTTCTTGAGTCAAACCCTAATTTCGAAATTCCTTCTTGATCTCAACAACCCTCTCTTGATCATCAAGTAATTTTGAAATTCCTCTTGAGCCATCACCTATTTCGAAATCCCTCTTGATCCTCAACAACCCTCTCTTAATCATCAAGTAATTTCGAAATCACTCCTGAGTCATCACTTATTTCGAAATCCTTATTGGTCCTCAACAACCCTCTCTTGCTCATCAAGTAATTTCGAAACCTCTCTTGAGCCATCAAGTAATTTTGAAACCCCTCTTGAGCCATCAACTAATTTCGAAATCCCTCTTGAGCTTCCTTTTTTTTTAAACCCTTCTTGACCCTCAACAACCCCCTCTTGATCATCAAGCAAAACTGAGGATATCTTCTTGATCCATCTAATACCCTCTTGAGCATTCCTTACTTCGAAACTCCTCTTAACCCTTACAACCCTCTCTTGCTCAAACAATTTTTTTTCTTCATGATCATAAGGCACATCGATGATACCTTATTAAGCCACACATCTTTTTTTCTCTTCTTGATCCACACTTCTCTTCTTGCGCCACATACCCTTTCTTGAGCAACACTTCAATTGTGATCTTGGCGCAACATCACTTTTAGCACAACAAACTCATCCTGTGCCATAAGCATCTCGACACATAAAGTCATTGACGCAACAGCAAAGCAAAAGCAACCTACAACATCTTGTGCCATCAGCATCAAACCTTAGTGTCGTCTCTCTCCTTTGGCGCAAAGAGTCCTTAATTACAACAGTATCTGATCTTGGATCAACCCCTTGGCGTATCATTCTCTTCGTGAGCATCTCAACTTCTCCTTGGTATTACACACGCCTAGTGCATCTCCTCTCCCTAGTGCGCCATCAACCCTAGTGATGAGTCTCCAATTTTTTCTTCTTTTCTTCCGAGCACGTCTAAACGTATATCTTACTAAACCAACATTGGAGTGTACAACAACCCTTCCTGGCGCAACTTAGGTTTTGGAGCAATGTCATCGTGTTCAACAAGGCTTGGAGTAACATGTCTTCGTGAGAATTCTGATCAGGTTTTGGCGTAACATCAACATCAGGCCGCCATTGATCCATAGCCAACTCTACCACAAATCATTTGATTTTGGCGCAACATCACCTGTGCTTTCATTCTACTTGAGTCATATTCTTCTCTCTGAAGCATCTCTGATCAAAGCATCGTGTCCACCTGCAGATCAACATGAAATCTTGTCAACAATACCGATTGTCGCACCTTCATCTCACTCAAGAAACCCTACTTGAGCCATCCTCTCTTGCGCCGTCTAATCTGTTCCAAGAAGAAACCCTACTCTTGTGAGCAATACCATCATTCCTTCTTGCGCCAACTTCGTGATCAATCAGGCGCAACTCGGGATTGATCAGGTATACCATCCTTCTATGGTGCATCATCTTTTCACTTGTGCCACTATCTGATCACCGAGAACTACATCGAGATCACCCTTCTTGGAGCAACGTTCGGTCTTGGCAAAACTGTGAAACACATTGGCTCAACATAAAGTTTTTTTGGAGCATCATCGATCCTTCGTACCTAGGGGTGCATCATGTTTTTTTTAACCCTAGCTATCGAGATTTTCTTTTGGTCAATGGACATACCTTATCTGTTTTTTTTTTGGTTCATTACTTGTGATCATATGTTTGTCGATCATTCATCTTGGATCTTCATTCAACAACTTGTGAGCATCACCCTCACAGAAATCCAGGTGTATCACACACATACATGGTGTGCCATACCATTCCCAAGTATGTCGTTCTGATTCAAGGTGTGCCATCTTCACTGTGGGTATCTCTTGGCACATGTCATTGATACTCTTGGCTCATCACTCATCATCGATACAAGTGAGATCATGTGCTCCATATGATCACATCGAGTGCACCACCTCGTTCTTTGTCTCCTTGACATGCATCACGAACTGTAAATTCAGGCACTTCTTCTTTTCTTCTTCTTTCGCCAATCTCCACGAGCACTTCTAGTTGCAGGGCTTTCACTACTTAAGGGATCT
Source organism: Lactuca sativa (assembly GCF_002870075.4). NCBI lineage: Eukaryota > Viridiplantae > Streptophyta > Magnoliopsida > Asterales > Asteraceae > Lactuca > Lactuca sativa. Next base: position 13,856,516 of record NC_056630.2, on the reverse strand, counting down.
TCAGCGACATCAAGGTTTTTTTTTTATCATCTCGCTTTGAGAACAGCACCACAAAGCGTCCTCATCACTCCCTCTCGAAATCCTTTGCATCGCACTAGGATCAATCCCATGCACCATCGCCAATAACCCACATAAAAGCATGAACCCCATCACTTGAAGTCTAGTGCCCAACTCCTTATACCCCTAGCATGTAACAGTGGAGATTCAAAGAGTTTACAAATCTTTTTGCGACAAATTTTTGTGTGACACTTGAATGTTACATCTTTTTAATCTTTTGTGACGGCCCTGCTGTCGCAAAAGGGTTAAAAAAAACTGCGACAAATTTTTGTGTGACACTTGAATGTTACATCTTTTTAATCTTTTGTGACACTTGAATGTTACATCTTTTTAATCTACACATAAGTATCCAAAACAAGGCTTCACAAACTTTTTGTTACAATTATTTTTTTTTGTTTTTTTGACCTTATATGAAGATTTTGTGACAGTTTTGGTGTCACAAATGGTACATCTAAGTGGTGGTGTGATAAAAAAAATTACAATTTTTTCACACACATGCACAAATTTTCTTTTCCTTTTTATTTTATTTTATTTTATTTTTTTGTTTTGAAAAAAAAATTATTTCAATTTTGTTTATTACTATTTTTTATCTTTTTATTTTGTTTTATTTTAATTAGTTTCTTTATTGTAGCTATCACTTGGATAAGGCATCAATAAACACTATCCTAGTTTAAATTTCATATCATTATCGAATTCTTAGTGTTTATTTGATATTCAAGGAATATATCCACAAATTTTTTTCTAAACAAATTTTGAAAATATCATTTGTGATAAAAAAAAAAGTTTTTTTTATATGCTAAAGTCTTTTAAGGTCAAGACTTAACTACTTTGCTTTATCATAACACTTTTTGTATGATTTTAGCAAAATATCAAAGTTTTTATCTATTTTTCAGTTTGTAGAAAAAGCTCAAGTCTTTCATTCTTATTAAACACTTGATTTTTTTCTTCAAACTTCTGGCCTAAATAAAACACAACACGAGTTTGCAAGTTATTCATATCTGTCAATTTACATTCCTATCTTGACAAAACAAGTTTTTGTCTAGATCATGCAAATTCGAACATTTTTTTAATCAATTCCAATTTTTTGTTGTCATATTGACAGTTAAATTTTCTTTAACCAAAATTTTCAAGTTCGAAGAACACATACTCTTGAATAATTTTTAAAGTTTTTTTGTATCTGCTTCAACAGAAAATTCCATTGAAGCAAAGGGGGAAAATGTTAAATCAATATTTTTCCTTTTATACACTCTTTACAACTCCTTATTTCAGTAACCATCACATAGGGGGAAACTGTTGGAAATATTTTTATGTGATTGTCACTTGAAATAAGTTGATTATTGATTTACATTTTCTAATAAACATTATCAGAATGCTTCAGGTTGGAAAGATCCTAAAGATTCAACAAGTGTTTGAAGAATCGGATGTTGGAGCACTTGAAGTTGAACATGGAGCAATTGATGTACACATGGAGCACTTGTTGTTGACATGGATCACTTGAAGAAAGCTAGTTGGATTGTCATGATCTCAGATGGCACGTCTAGATCATATGTGGAGCATCAAGATATTGGTGGATCATCTGAAATATTGATGGCTCATCAGAAACATTGTTGACTCGTCCACAACTCTATGGCTCAACAGGAATACTTGGTGGTTCAACTCAAGTCAATGGATGAATATGATCACATTGATGGCTCAACAAGACTGCACATGACTCATCATGTATAATGAAGGCATGTCCAAATGCTCAAAGGAACATGAATTTCGTCCATGGTCCATCATGAACATGTAGTGGTACATCTTCAAGTTCAAGTCACAGTCCAACACTCAAGTAACAACTCAACTTGGTTAACAACACTTCTAGAAGTTGATGACATCTAAGAAGACAATTGAGCAACATGATGCTCATCACTTTTTCAATGTTGATCAAGAAGGTTCAAGAATTATGAAGACTCATAACTTGGATGGAACCCTAACGGGATACTAACGGAATTGGAATATTCCATCCATTCTCCGTTAAGTAGGGCAAAGGTGTCAATTGATGACTAAGTCTTGATGACATGTCAGCACCTGATTGGTCAAGCCATGTCATGGGCTTTTCCAAAGCCTATAAATAAGCCCCTTGGGATCCATTATAAAGTTGCTCTTACTTGCTCATTTCAGATCATTCTGCATAATTGTTGTTTAGATTAGTCTTCAGAGAGCCATTTGTGTGTTTTAGCTTGTCTATCATTCAAACACGTGTAGCTGAATCTTGATGAATATGAGACACTTTTGAATCATTAATCTTGCACATATAAAAAACGTTTTTTTCATTAACTTGGTGATTCACAACTCTTTATTTTCCGCATTACTTGCCACTTGACGATTCTGAAACTCTGTTTCAGTATTTTCAACACTTGGACTACTCTAGTTGAGGTTTATTGAATTTTTTCTCATTTCTTCATGTATTTGTACCTGTATAAAAATCGTGTGTTTATAATTGTATAGTTTTACCAGTTGTACCTATAAAATATAGTATTATAGTTTTATTATTAAATAAAACTATGTGAAGTTGTTTACTTATTCATACACTAGTTGTATTATTCAATACCAAATTGTGAGTTATCATAACCATGCTTGATGACCTAAGATGATCTGAACACGACATCTTCAAGCGTCACAATCGGTACGACATTTGTCACCCCAGGCTTGCCGGCCTAACTGTAGCTAACAGTTAAGGTGCGAGATTGTCAGTCTCGTATAGATCTATACATAAGTGTCATGCTCTCCCTCTAGGAGACTATGGTTATAATTTCAGGACTTGGTTGGTACTTAGATAAGTACGTGAAGTATGTCTCACAAATACTATATTGACAGTTACGTGTAGAATAATGAAAAGTTACTTTGTAACAGATAAACTGTAACTATATCTCATAAACTATATTTACTATAGTTTATATGTTTATTAACCGTAATGCAATCTGAATGTGTAAAATAGTGCGTATGAATCATAAACTATACTTATTATAGTTTATATGTTTGTTTTCCTTATTGTAATCTGAACTTTGGAAAGTAACATGTAAGTTCCATAAACTATACCTATTATAGTTTATATGTTTGTGTTTTACCGAAACGAATACCTTCGTTTAATTTGTAAAATCTGTAATATGGTTATTCCATGAAATTCAATATTTATGTCCAAATGGTAATAAAACAGTTTGCAAAAATTATATTTTTGTTTAAAAACTTTGAAATCATTTTATACTTATATAAATATAATATTTATATAATTATGATTTAATAGACAGTCGAATAAATAATTCTACCCCAAGCCCACAACCAAACAAGGAACAGGAAATGGAGCCAAATTATCAATTCTAAGTCTATTGAACCGTAATTATATAATTTATACATATATAAATATATATTTTTAACAACGGCAATAGTAAACAAAATATTGAAAACATTTAGATATCAACACAAATTTTATTATGTTACACTTGTATTCCCCCACCCCCCCCCCCCCCCCCCCACCCTAAAACAATGAAAATTTATGAAAATGTAGGGGTATGAACTCACCTTGTGTACATGTTCTTGGTTAGGTACGATGTGGTTGCGATGATTCTCAGGATAGAATACGTGTAATTAATCGTATCCTAATTATATTTTACACATAATAATATGCATAAATTAGATATCTAATAATTTAACATGATAATTAACACTAGTTTGTATAGATTACTTACTAATTGAAGAGAAGTTCTTATGAAAGTTTGAAGATTTATGGGTAACTGCTTGCAGATGCGAAGAACTTTGATATGTGTTTTGAGAGCATATGAGTGAAATGAGTTTATTGTAAGTGTCAAATGAATTCATTTGTACCTTTAATATGAAGAAAACTCATGAGGCGGTGAATGTAAGGTTTACGGTGGTAATCACATTGGGAAGCTAACTTTGGATAAGATATGAAGATATTTGAAGTGTTTACGGTCCTACTGTAACATCCTGTTTCGGATCGTCCGTGATTAGGGTTCATGGGCTGCAACCCGGGCATGAGGAAGTCTCGAGGCTGCGAGAAGTTGCTAGAAGCGTAGGGCTTCTATCACCTTTCCGTGGATATGAGGTTCATTGGAAACGGAGTTATATCGAGGAATCTATGGAAGTTTGAAGTTTTGACAAGATAGGTCCCTTATTTGAGAAAGGTAGCAGCTGAGTACATTGGGCGTACGTGTGAGTACGCTTAGCGTACTCATGTGCGTGACTTTTAAGCGGAGCCACCTAGTACGCTGGGCGTACCAGAGGGTACGTTGGGCGTACTAGGCACAGAGTGAAAACCCTAAATGAGGGGGTGTCCCTATATAAAGAATAAGATGGCCTCATTCTTGGCCACCATCCTCAAACAATCAACCATCTCAAACCCTAATCCTCGTTCTTGAGCTTGTGTGTGTCTATTTGAGAGCATTTAAGTGATTTTGTGTGTTCTTGGAGTGAAGAAGGAGCTTTGAAGAAGGAGTGGGAGTCCAGACTATAAATCTGAGCATATCTATGTTGGGAGCTTCATTGGAGATATAAAGCTCGAAGCTTTCTCACTCCTTTGTTTTGTGCATCATATTAGACCATTTTAGGGTTTTGGTCCCAAAGTTGCATGCTTTGTGAGAAAATGAGCTCCACGGATTATGAGCAGCTCCTTTGAGTGTCTTTTGGAGTATAGTGTCATAAAAATCGAGACTTGGACGTTTGAATCAACCCATTCATGAGATATGAGCATTTTTAGATAAGAGAATGAGAGTTTTGGGTGTTTGTAACTTTATCAGCCATGTAAAGGCTTAAAGTCACAGACTTTATGGAGTAAGAGCTTCTAAGGAGTCCAAATTTGTGATATGAGCTAACGTCTTAACGGGTTAAGACCAAGAAAGTGAGAAAAGCCATACTGGACGTACGCCGAGCGTAATCCTAGTACGCCCCGTACTAGGTTGGTGTCCCCGATCAGATTTCTTACATGCTTGTGTACGCTGAGCGTACTAAGGGAGGTACCCCCCACATAACCTCATTGTGGGCTTTTTGGGCTAAAACTTATTTTGGGCCTTAAGTGTTGGGCCTGGATCTTTGGGTTTGTGTACTAGAGATTTTGAGCAGAGAAATATTATATATATATATATATATATATATATATATATATATATATATATATATATATATATATATATATATGCCTTGGGCCCTTGTGTTGGGCTTGTCGCTTGGACTTGATAGTTGGGCCAAGGGAGAGCACATTCATTATTGGGCCTTGGTGGGCCCAATGAGTTTTAGGTTATTGATGGGCTAGTTAGTGGTCTACTTTAGATGTAAAGAGTGAGGATTTGGACTTAGATCTTAATTGGGTAATTTTGTATTTTGGTCCAATGTTAGAGGTCGGTGCAGCAGCAGCATCTATAGGAGTTGTTCATCATCCGAGGTGAGTCTTCTCACTATACTTTACCTAGAGTGGCAACCTTTGTGTGATCTTGGGTCTTATATGCTTTTATTGAGTATTGTGATATCCTGCATTATGTCTTTGTGATTTATGATGTGTATTATTTTGAGCTTACTGAGTTAGGACTGGAGGGTCCACCCGAGTTTTGGAACCGGAGGGTCCCACTGAGACACATTGACCAGAGGGTCTTATCTGAGTATAGCCATGAGAGGCTAATGAGATATGTGTGGTATTTTGGGGAACTCATTAAGCGTCGTGCTTACTGTGTTATGTGATATGTGTTTCAGGTTTTTCTCAGGATCGCGGGAAGGCGTCGGCTTGATTGTACACACCAGAGAAAGAGTTATGTTTTGAGGATCCTGGATTATTAATCAAATAATTATGGAGTTGCGTTTTTTAAATTAAATAAATGGGATTTTCCTGAAATATTTTATGAGAATTATGTGATTTTAAAATGAAAAATATGTTTGAAAATTTACGGTGTTACACCTACACTCCCAAATATGAAGTGTTTATGGTTTAGATTAAAAATAAATTGGAGTTTTTGGATCTTAAAGTCAAAGAAGAGGGGTTTACGTTCATACACTTCCATAAAGGAAGGGTTTACGGTTAGCTCTATATTCTAAATGTGTTCACGGTTTGCTTCATACTAAATGAGGGTGTTCACGGTTTGCTTCATTCCAAATGAGGGTGTTCAGAGTCTTATTCTTATTCCTAAAGAGGGTTCACGGATTGATCTTATTTCCAATTGGGGGTTCACGGTTTGATTTTCATTCTTAAAGGGGGTTCACAGTTTGTGTTGTTGGGATAATACTCCCTAATTCATAAACACTATATATATATATATATATATATATATATATATATATATATATATATATATATATATATATATATATATATATATATATATATATATACACTTTAAGTTTTCATATTTTAAGTTAAATATAAACCCCTTTATTTGAACTAGAACTTAAATCATTATGTGTTTCATTATATATATATATATATATATATATATATATATATATATATATATATATTGTTGGGTTTTGAGCAATCTAACACTTCCTAAGTGTGCATGCAACCCTAATAAACCTTGGATCTATGTTTGTCTAAATACATGCAAAATAATAATTTTTCCAAGGTTCATAACCTATCTAACATGGCATGGGGTACTTTTAAACATAAAAGAATTAGATGAGATTACATACCTTTTGATGATGAGTTTGATTCCTAAGGAGTTTGAGGGCCAAGCACCAATAGTGTGAATGCCTCAAATGGAATCACAAATCACCACAAACTCTTGGAAAACTTTGAGAGAGTGTATACACACTTATAAAATCGGCCACACACACAAAACCACACTAGTGACACTAGTGGCTATTTCATTCAACATAAGCATTCTTATATAGTGTGCATGGTTAGGGTGAAACCCTAATAACCCATGACCTTTCCTTTTCCAAGGATCCATGGGTTAAAAGCTCCATGGATCATCTATGGACTTCCATATAAGCCTAGCCCATTAACAAATGAGTGTTAGCCCACACCATATAAAACAATAGCCCACAATTTAATTAGTCTTCCTTTTAATCTCTAAATTAATTCATAATTAATTTAAGACTAAGCCTAATTAAATAACTTCATATTAATATATTATAACTTACAATATATTAATAAACATATGTGTATAACTCTCATAAAATTATCCATAAATAGTTCGGGTGAAGTACAACCCAAATGGACCATGCCGGGTCGGGTCAAGTATATACCAAATAATTTATGGACTTAGACACCTTATCCAACAGACTCCCACTTGGATAAGTCTAATAACTATATTTGCGTATGTTACTTCAGGAACCAACCAGCAATCGTAGCTCTCGAAAACTCTGTTGAACTATGAAGCGCCATTTTAGATAAGTGATCATATAATCCTCTGTTCTCATGATATTAGCCGGACAAATACATGGAACAACGTCGTACTTATTGTCCAGCAGTTTGTTTCCCGATTTTCGACTTGTTTGACAAAGAACTTAATTGAACACATCAATTTAGTTCTGACCGGCCGGTACATAGGTCACAACAAAATCATCGAGGGGCCCAGATATCGCTTCTATTTCTAGAAGGAACATATAAACTTCGACTCATATGCTTGTTCTACTACTTGTTGAATTGTACACAAAGGCACGTTTTATAACATCAAGTTACTAATGCGTTTACGTGCAATCAATGCACAACCAACTCATAGGTAACAACTCATATCTCTAGGTTTGAAGATTTATATGATATTACCGTCTCACGATCACTCGAGATAAATTCCATGAAGTGATACAAGTGAGCGTGGGTTTATTCCAATACTCATAACTTATGAGCACTCATGAATGTTGTAGCAACCATTGCTATGACTAAACCCATTTAGCCATCTACAAACTCGATTCTTGACAGTCTTGATTCATACCTACTTCCAACATATGAACCACTGTGGAGTGTTTAAATAACTTAGTCATTCGGAAAGAATAACCTAGCTATTTTGGAAGTCAAAACATGCAAAGTGAAACACAATAATAATCGAATCCAATATGGTCTCAGAACCCTTTTGAATATAAATAGAACCACCTTTTATTTATCACCATATTGATTACACATTATTCATTGTATAATGTTTCAATCAATCAACTTAAGACTTGAATAAAAACAACAGTCGTCCCATGCTCCTGGCATGTACACTTTGTTTTTCTAAAACAATAGTTATGCCATACTCCAAGTATGCACACTATGTTTGTCTGTGATCCTTACATTGTGATGTAGATCAATTGAACATGATTCCATTGATACTCATTTCACAATCCCAAATCCTTATTGTAAATGTGAGAATCCCCGATTCCTATCATTTACCAATAAATCTGTTAGATTTTAAACTTTTATGCAATGTTCCTCTTGTAATGATTATGCACAAAGTCACCAAAACCTTGTCACCAGTCATTATAGAGTATTCCAAAGAAGGTCAACCTCTATGGAACGGAAGTCTCATATTCAAAGTACATTGCTTTGAACATCCTTCTTGCATTAAGGTTTTCTACTCTTACATAGATTGAATTACTTCCACCTATGGAGACATTTCCATAGTCCCATTTTGACTATCACTTCCGAACAAGAGTTACTTCTTTTCAGAATATGTCAATATGGTCCTTTCCGACAAGATCGGTACGCTGCAGAGGGCTTGCTTTAGTGTCTGGAAAGCAGTTTCTAGTTTCTCCTCCCAGTTGAAGGTTACACCCTTGTGAGTCAGGGTGGTGAGTGGTTTTGTGATCTTTGAAAAGTTTTGGATGAACCTTCTGTAATAGCCAATGGGACCTAGAAATTAATGAATCTCTGTTGGGGTTCGTGGGGTTGCTCGGATTTCGATAGCTTTGATCTTGGAGGGATCGACATGTATCCCTTCCTTGCTGACTACATGACCTAGGAATTCCACCTTTCTAATCCAAAATTCACACTTCGAGAACTTCGCATACAATTTCTCTGCCCTTAAGGTTTCCAAGACTTGTCGTACATGTTAACTATGTTCTTCCTTACTTCGGGAATAGACTAGTATATCGTTGATGAAAACTATAATGAAATGGTCTAAGTAAGGCCGACACACACGATTCATCAGGTCCATGAATATTGCTGGTGCATTCGTTAGACCAAAGGGCATCACTATGAATTCGTAGTGACCGTAGCGAGTTCTAAAAGTGGTCTTAGGAATATCGTCTTCCTAGACTCGTAGCTGATGGTATCCTGATCTCAGGTCAATCTTGGAGAAGAAACTTGCCCCTTGAAGTTGATCGAAGAGGTCTTCTATCCATGGTATAGGGTATCAGTTCTTAACGGTAAGCTTGTTTAGTTCGTGGTAGTCTATGCACATTCGGAACGATCCATCCTTCTTCTTTACGAATAGGATCATTGTAAGGTCAAACATTGAAATATGATGATGTTTGAAGTCTTTCAGCATCAGCGTATAACTCAGCATCAGCATCAGCATCATATTAGCTCAACATATATATAGCTTTATTCAGTACATTGTAACAGATTTTGTATTTATCTTGTTTCCTTAGATAACATTGTTTAGTTAGCTGTATATCCCTGATTTGTAGGGATTGTCTAGAATAGATATATATATTCTTTTGTATCGGCTTGTGGAATGCACGCCTTTCAAAAACCCTAATAGCCGCTTTGTGCATACGATAATCTCTTTGTGAGATTATCTTTCTTAGTGAAAGTTTTTCTTTGTGAATCCTTATTGTTCTTATTTACTATCATTGTTTGATAAATTGATTGATCTCAGGTTTTTTCAATTGGTATCAGAGCGGGTTTCTTTTATCAAACAAATGGCTTCATCTTCTTCTTCGTCAAACTCATCAAATCATCCTTCCGCTAAAATTCCTCCTTTTGATGAAACAAATTTTGCTATGTGGAAAATAAAGGCTCTATATGCTTTAGAGTCAGTAGATGAAGACATGTTGGACATCGAAAAGGGTCCATACGTCCCGATGTATCAGCCTCTGAAAAACAACGTTCCTGATGGTGCTATGAAGAAAACGCCTAGAGAAAACTGGACGGCAGATGACAAAAGAAAAAATGGTCTAGATGTTCGTGCTCGTGTTGCAATCAGCTACGCTCTGCCATACAATATCTTTGGGCTGGTTCAGAATTGCATCTCAGCAAAAGAGATGATGGATACACTGACTGTATCTTTTGAAGGCACTGAAGAAGTCAAGGCTACTCAAATAAATGACCTTAACAGAAGGTATGAATACTTTTTCGCAAAGAAAGGTGAAACTTTGACTCAAACCTTTAACAGGTTCAATACTCTTGTTAATGATCTGCGGAGACTAGATTAGTTGAAGCATAGAACTGTTCTAGTGTAGAAGTTTTTGGATTCTCTGGGTGCAGGTTGGGAGAACCATGTTGATGTGTTGAAAAACAGTGAGAAGATCAACACTATGCACTTACAAAGTCTCTATGGAAACCTTCGATACTATGAGGAATCCAAGCTTCAGAGAAAGGAGTTGATGAAGGATTCTCAGCGTGAATCATCTGTAGCTTTGTTCTCAAACAAAAAGCTAGTGTCAGAGTCAGACACTGAAAGCCATTCAGACACTAATTCCTCTAAAAGTGACACTGATGATCTTGAAAAGTTTGTGGCTAGTGCGGCTTTTATTGTAAAGACTTTTGAGAAATCAGGCCGAAACTTCTCAAAGTTTCAGAAGAAGATGGGTGGAAAGTTTTCAAAAAGATCAGAAGTTGATAAAAAGCATGGTACTGATAAGAAAGGGAAAGCTCATTGCTTTAACTGTGGGAGCACTGATCATTTTGCAAAAGAATGCAAACAAAGAACCCAAGGCTCGGATGAATACTGGAAGCAGAAGTACAACAAGCTGATTGAGAAACTGAAAGCAGAGAACTTGGAACATAAAGTTCTTGTTGCTGAAGAAGAAAAATGGAAGACTGATGAGGAGTCATCAGATGATGAAGTCAAGTGTCTGATGGTCAAGATAGAAGACACTGATGTTTCTGAAAAAGGCACAAGTACATTTGATGCTGATATGTCTGATGCAGTTGAAAATTCCAGGAAGCACAACACTGACTCTCCTTCAATGTATCAGGTTTAAAACTTTGTTTCCTATTCAATGAATGAAAAAATCAAAATGTTTGAGTATTTGGGTGTTCTTAATTCTAAGAAGAATCAAACAATAAGGGATTTGCAAAATCAACTTGATCTTCTTAAAACTGAAATATCCATGAAAAATAACATTATTGATTCCACTCAGGAAAATCTTAGAATCACTAGTTTTTCAAACTCATCTTTGTCTGCTGAAATTGATAATGTTAAAGATCTTTTGATCAAAGAACAAACTGTGCTTCAAACTTGGGCAAAATCTCACAAAAATGCTAATTATATTATTTCTGCTCAAATTCCATATTCATGTGAGAAAATTCTTAGGGGTAATTTTGCAGAAGCTGAAAAGGTTTTTAAATCACAAGAAAAAGAATCTGAATTTTATTCCATGAATGAGATGAAAAACAATTTCAAAAACAAGTTTGTCAGTAACTCTTTTATTAATCAGAGTCTAATTGATGAATACTGTGTTACTAACTCTAATGGTGTCACTGAGTGCAACGTTGAAATTACCAGAATTGATCCAACCTCTTACCCTGCACATCTTATAAAACCAACTCCTCTCACTGAGAATATTATTGCCTTCCCTATCTCAAATGGAGTGTTTCACGCTGTTCATGAACAACTTAAGCATTTTCCTGATTGCAATGCATTTGTGAATAAGTCCAAATCAGACACTGATGATAGCTCATCATCTATCACTGATCATAATTTGTCTGACACTGAATTCAGTTGTGATTCAATGATAAACAAAAGGACTCGAAGCTCACTTGGTGAATCTTACAAGTCTAAATGTGTTAAGTCCAGAAATATGATCACCAAGAAGAACTTTGGTACTAGAGTTTGTTACAGATGTGGTGATACCTCTCATAAGATCAGTGAATGTTCATTTGATAAATCATCTTTAAGAGCTGATAATATTAAAGTTAGAAATGAAAAATGGACTCTTAAGTCAAATTCTTTAAACTGTCTTCCTAAGGAGTGTTATAACCTATTATCAAATAACTTTGTGAATGACCCATCCTCGAATGGGTCAGTGTGTTCTAACTAGTTTCTCAGCACTGCAGGGTCAGGAGCATCTTTGGTACTTAGATAGTGGTTGCTCAAGACATATGACAGGATCCAAGTCTTTCCTGGAAGACTATGTCAAGAAAACTGGTCCTGCAGTAACTTACGGAGACAATGGAAAGGGGTTCACTAAAGGATATGGAAATATCAAGTGCAATAACGTGGTTTTTCAAAACGTTTCATATGTAAAGGGTCTCAAACACAATCTTATCTCCATCAGCCAATTGTGTGATGCTGACTATGAAGTTCACTTTACAAAGAAGGAAGGAAGAGTTGTCAACACTGACAAGAACATCGTACTTTCAGCAAGTAGAAAAGATGATATATATGTTCTTGATATGTTCTCAAGTGACAAGGCGCTGATGCAATGCTTCTTTACAAAGTCTCAAACCAATCTCAGCTGGATTTGGCACAAAAGGTTCTCTCATTTGAACTTTAAGAATCTATCCAAAATATCCAATCAAGATCTAGTTAGAGGTCTCCCAAAATTCAGCGTTGTAAAAGACAAGATGTGCTCAGCGTGTGAACAAGGAAAACAAACGAAACCTTTGCTCCAGTTGCTCGCATTGAAGCAATCAGACTGTTTCTCTCATACGCATCCTACATGGATTTTATTGTTTATCAGATGGATGTGAAGACAGCATTTCTTCATGGTGTGTTAGAAGAAGAAGTATTCCTAAATCAGCCCCCAGGCTTTGTCGACAAAGATCACCCGGATTATGTATACCGACTAGACAAAGTTGTTTATGGACTGAAACAAGCTCCCAGGGCTTGGTATGAGACGCTGACATCGTGTCTTTTGAGAATGGATACAGAAGAGGAGCAATCGACAACACTCTCTTCATCAAAAACAAAGGCTCAGACATGATTCTTGTTCAAATTTATGTCGATGACATCATATTTGGCTCCCCAAATGAAAAACTGAGCAAGGAATTTGCAGAGATCATGTCTCAAAGGTTCGAAATGAGCATGATGGGGAAAATGACCTTTTTCTTAGGTCTTGAAGTTGAGCAACAAAGATCAGGTATTTCTATTTGCCAACGTAAATATATTTCTGACCTGCTTGTTAAGTATTCTCTCAGTGACTACAAACCAGCCTCTACTCCAGTGTCCAAGATTGATAAGTTGCACGCTGATCCAACTGGCACTGATGTCAATTACTCTCTTTATTGAGGAATGATTGGATCTCTTTTGTATCTCACTGCAAGTCGTCCTGATATCATGTTTGGAACCATTCTCTGTGCTCGATTCCAAGCTAATCCCAAGGAGTCTCATCTCATGGTTGTCAAACCTGATGTACATTTTGCTGATGATGACATGCTGATAATATTTGCATACTGAGTACTTGGTTTGATCTCCTATCTCTCTCTCTCTCTTCTTCAAATATTCTAAACTAAAGTTGAATGATTCACTGTATTAAACCATACACTGATAACAACTTGAATCTCTTTGCCGATGGTTAGATCAAAACACCAAGATCTATCACACGCAACTATCTCTTCTTACCAATCTTACACTGATTCCGTGATTCAGTGTGACAAAACACACGCTGATGAGAATCTAACAATCTTTGCCGATGGTTAGATCAAAACACCAAGATCTATCACACACAAGTATCTCTTCTTACCAATCTTACATTGATTATGTAATTCAGTGTGACAAAACACACGCTGATGAGAATCTAACAATCTTTGCCGATGGTTAGATCAAAACACCAAGGTCTATCACACGCAACAATCCTCTCTTTACCTTCTTCTCACTCAGCGTCTAATGATTCAGTAAGATAAACCACTCACTGATAAAGACACAACACTCTGTGCCGATGGTTAGATAATATAACTAGTATCTATCACACGCACCAACCTCCTTGCTAGCCTTAATCAAGCGAGTTGTACATTGAATTGACGGAGAACCATCCTCAGCATGTAACTTTTGTGACACTGATCTCAGCGCTTCCGCAGACACTGATTGTCGTTTCATCTTCAGTCCAACGGCTCTTTTTACCCAATGGCTATTTTTCTGATTTGACAGGTTGTTACAATACGCAGTTATTTTTGAAGAAGATAATCATTGCCTTTTAAAAACCCGTTTAGTTCCATATTTAAACCTCTTTCCACCCCTATTTCAAACCTTCCTTCCATAATTCAAATTTCCTTCGCTTATTTTCAAAACCCTAGAATCCTAAAATTCTTTAATGGCGGCATCACTATTCACTTTCTCCTCTACTTCACGAAGGGTAATCCCTGCCCCAAACTCTCCTCCTCTTCCAATATACATCAAAGCCACCAATGTTGACTTCAATCCTGACATTCCAGATGTTCATCGAGGTCTTGGACTTGATGATTTTGTTAACTTCTTAGCCTCATGCCGACTCCGATACGCAATCAGCGACGTTCCATCAGAGTTCTTTCCTGAACAAGTCTGTGAGTTCTACTACACTGCAACAATCAATGATGAAAACAATGTCATCTCCGGGACTATTGGCCGTGGAAGACACTCAGTCTTTATTACTGCTGACCTCCTCAGTGCCGCGCTCCGGTTACCAATTTTTGATCTCTTCTCTAAACTCCCTCCTATTGAACGTTGTCGACGTCTCTTTGATCAACTGGGATATGATCACTTAAAGGCTGGCGATCAGCTCTTATTCTGCGTCAGTGTATGACCTCAGGATGGAAATTCTTCATAGGTGCTCTGTGCAAATGTGTGGGTTATAAGTCTCGAAGTGGTGATCAACTGAGCACTTATGAACAACAAGTCGTATGTTCTCTTCTTCTCAACAAAAGGCTTGATTATGGAGCTTTCTTCTTTGATCAACTTGTTCAGCTCCTTCGTGCAAATATACGTGCTGATCATGTCCCCTTTCCACGCTGGATTGCTCTTGTATTAGATAAATTTTTCGCTGCAGATTATTACTCACACTCTGGAAACCACATCCAATGTCCACGCATGTCACCTCGAATGTATCAGGATGATCCGTTGGATACTGACATCGGCATCTCTGATCGGATGAGAGAATGGATTGCAAATCCATATACTGTTCCTTCCCTCACCGCTAATACTAATGAAGGAGCTGATGGTAACAATGAAGATCATGCCGATAAAGAATCACAAGATGGTGGACATCCCTCTCCTCAACTTTCTCATCATACCATCTCTGTCACTGAACAGATTCACTCAACTCAGAGGAAGCCATCTGCTCAGGGGGAGAAACCATCTCAGGAGGAGCAACCATTTTAGGGGGAGCAACCTTCTCAGGGGGAACAACCTTCTCAAGGGACACAACATCAACCCCAACAGCTTCTAGGTCCTCAGTTCATCCAAATCCCATCCTCATCTTTTAATGAACTTCTTACACTAACTCGATACATGAGTCAGCGTCTCCTTCGAATTGAAGCTGATGTTCAACAACTGAAAGGGGTTATTCTATCCACTCCTAATCCTGGCCCACAACATGATGATGCTCAAAAAGGGGGAGATACTAATAACGATTCCAACGAGGGAGACTCTAATAATCCAAAGGAGAGAGACACTGATCATAATCCAAAGGAGAGAGATACTGAGTCACCACAGCCTGTGCACAAGTCTGATAATGTGGAGCCTGGTAATACTGAAAAGTTCGTTGAAGATAGTGGTGAGCCTGATGATGAAGAAAAACAGGATGATGAGTGTCAGATATTGGACATGAATTTCATTGATCCTATTATACCAGTTCAAGGAGAAGATTCAGATATTGCCAGTGAGGATACTCAACCTCTTTCTCGCAAGTGCAAGGCAGCAGACACTGCCTTGGTTTCTTCACACACTGATACCTCTCTGCCTAGCAAGAAACCTAAGTCCATAGTCAACATATCCAACTTGTCAACTGAATGGAACATGTCTTCTGATCAAGTTAAGAAGATTCTTGATGAAGCCAATCAAGCTCAGCTTCTAAAGAATATTGCTCAAGCTGATGAATCTCTCATTCAGCATCAACTTCAGGTCAAAGGATCCTTTGAAGCTCAGATGCAGAAATTTTTGGAATATCAGTCCAAATCCAAGTCCTCTCAGCCTTCTCTCAGTTGCAGTCAATCTAAGACTGATAGTGTTCTTGACAGGATTGACCGAAAGAGATTTCACGACGTTCTTAAATGACGAGTGTGTAGTGATAAAATCATCAAAGTTAAAGCTTCTAAACTGCACAATGAGAAAATTCTTACACTGCTGATCACTCGTCAAGGTCCTCAACATCCATACACTGAAGTTGTCAAGAGGGATGAGCTGATCAAATATGGATATTCTGAATGGACAGAATTACTCGAATTAGCTTCCAAGCAAACTTCAGTTCTCTCCTCTGAACTGACATGTGCTCTTCATCTCCTGATGAAGAAAGTTTAGCGTTTGGACCTTGTTCCTAAAGAACGTCCACAACATCAAGGCCAAAGTTCATCTGTTCCTAGAATCTGAAGAACCAAATTTCAAGTTGATGATGAAGATGTGCTGGTTCTAAACTTTGGTGCTGAAGGAATAAACAACTCTCTTCCTATCGGAGTTGAGCCGATTCAACATAAGTTTCTCTCAGTTCCTGAACACGGAATGTTTTATCTCGACAAAAACAGAAAAATGTGTTTTCAGCGAACTGCTGAGATTCCCAGGGCTCCAACAACTCATCTCGTTGGCTTAAGGCAAATGTGCATGAGTCATCAAGATTTATCCGGGGAGTTTCACATCCATATTGCTATGGAGTTGCTGAATAGAAGACAGGAGCTGTTGGATAGTCCTTACTGGCCTGTGAAGATAGAAGCTGAAGCTGAGTATGAGGAATTCTTGTCCAGAGGTGTTTTAATTTAGTTGGTTTTGAACATCATCATATTGGGGGAGATTGTAAGGTCAAACATTGAAATATGATGATGTTTGAAGTCTTTCAGCATCAGTGTATAACTCAGCATCAGCATCAGCATCATATTAGCTCAGCATATATATATAGCTTTATTCAGTACGTTGTAACAGATTTTGTATTTATCTTGTTTCCTTAGATAACATTGTTTAGTTAGCTGTATATCCCTGATTTATAGGGATTGTCTAGAATAGATATATATATTCTTTTGTATCGGCTTGTGGAATGCACGCCTTTCAAAAACCCTAATAGCCGCTTTGTGCATATGATAATCTCTTTGTGAGATTATCTTTCTTAGTGAAAGTTTTTCTTTGTGAATCCTTATTGTTCTTATTTACTGTCATTGTTTGATAAATTGATTGATCTCAGGTTTTTTCAATCATGCTCCCCAAGGCGAGAAGCTTGGTATGATGAAGCCTTTGCTTAGAAGTTCGTTTAACTAGCTGGATAGTTCATGCATCTCTGATGGTGCAAGACGATACAGGGATTTACCTACGGGGATAGCTCCATGAATCAAGTCGATTCGGAATTCAACTTGACGTTCAAGAGGAACTCCTAAGAGATCTTCGGGAAAAACATCAGGGAAATCACAGACTTCAAGGATATCCTTGATTCTTTTTACTTCTCGTGTCTTATCTACCACATAGGCTAAGAAGGCACATTAATATTTACGAAGATACTTCTTGGCCTTGACGCAAGAATTGATTTGAAGATTTGCACCGCATTTGTCGCCATAGATAACGAGAGATTCATTACTTGGCAGATTAATATGAATGGCTCTATCAAAACATAGGATATCAGCACAATGAAGACTTAACCAATCCATGCCGATTATAATTTCAAAGCTTTTAATTGAGACCGGCATAAGGTCAATTTGAAATGAATGGTTGTTTAGAGTAAGTGTGCATCCTATGTATATGTCATTTGTGCTCTCGGTATTTCCGTTTGCCATCTCTACTGTGAATGTATCTTTTAATGATTGAGGATTTTGTTTTAGTAGATGTTTAAATTTATGGCTCACAAAGCTTTTCTCCGCACCACTATCGAAAAGAATGCATGTGCAAGAATTGTTGAGAAGAAACGTACCGGTAACCACGTTAGGATCTGCCATCGCTTCTTCATGGCCAATTGCCAAAATTATCCCCACACGACCAACATTCTTTGTCTTTGGGCAATTTCTCTTGAAGTGCCCAATTTCGCCACACTCATAACAAACTTGGCTTACTCCCGCAGCAGGAACTTGAGAGATGGGTTGTGCTGGCGCTTTACAGAAGCGGGCAGTATGCTCCTTCTTGTTGCAGTTTCTGCATTGCATTTCCCTGCAAACTCCCATGTGATGGAAGTTGCACTTATTGCACTTCGTAAAAGTTCCAACATATCGACTCGGAGGTGCTAGAGTAGCAGAAACAGTGGTAGGTGTAGAAGTAGGAACAACAACAGGAACAATAGCAATATGTACTGCCACAATTTGTTATTTCTTGGAGGGCTCCTGTGACGATTGCCCCTTTCGCTTATTCCAGAACTTCTTTTTGCTGCCTCCTTCTTTGGGATTTTCAGGAACAGCTGGCATGGAGCCTTGACGAACTCCATGATCTACAAGTATCTGAGGCAGACACTTGGCACTGTCAAATGTAAGTGGATTGGCGGCAATAACGTTTCCTTAAGTCGGTGGTGTTAATCCCCAAATATATATATATATATATATATATATATATATATATATATATATATATATATATATATATCCACCTTTTTACTCTTCGGGGTGACCATCCCAGGACACAGTAGAGCCAGGTCATTGAATCTGGCAGTATATACAGAAATATCGGAGTCCTTCATCGTCAGATTCCAGAGTTCCTGTTCTAACTTTTGTATTTCACCTCTGGGACAATATTCTGCCAGCATCAAAACTTTTAAGTCTTCCTAGCCCATGACATTAGCGATCAGGAGAGATAACGACTTGACATAGCCGTTCCACCAGGAAAGGGCTCTATCTAAGAAGGTGCATGTTGCAAACTTTACTTTGCTAGCTTTAGGTCAAGCACAAATTTCAAACACTGATTCGGTTTTCTCGAACCAGCGTGTCAGAGCAATGACACCTCCAGTGCCATCGAAATATTTGGGTTTAGCATTTGAGAAATATATATACAAACACTCCCTTGGGTGTCCAAGACTTTCCCCATGATTTGAATTATGAGCACCACTGCCAGCTCCACTAGTACCACTTGCTTTTATTTGCGTCATGGCAGCAGCCACGGCGGCGGTTACTGCTGCTTGGAAGACAATAAGATCATACTGTCGAAGTGGTGGCGGTGGTGGAATAGGTGGATTGTTGTTGAAACGCCTATTTGATTTACATGGCGGCATCTTTTTCTACAAAGTTTTTCAAAGATGAAAATGATGGTAAGAATTTAATAGTGATTATAAATCAGGAGACTTTGAACCAGTACACACTGGTTCAATACGTATTCTGCAAAGAGTTTGAAATAGAGTCTACCACAAGTAATAACTTGTAAAATATCAACAAGAATTTTGATAGATATTTTCCAAAGAAAAGATATACTTCATTTCGAATCTAAAAGCTTAGATTGAAATTTTAATGGAAATTAGTCATGAACATTTATGAATATCATGTTGAAGTGATTCAACATAGGAAGATTTGATATATGGAAATATTATAGCAAAAGACTGTCAGGCCTTTATGTAAGACATTGTGTATCTGTAACACCCATAAAAAAGCATGCCAATTTAAAACTTTTTAAATCATTCAAAAACCAATAATTATTACAAATTTGTTTTCAAAATGGTTTCATGTCAGAGTATCCCAGAATCAAATCATAAAAATATAAGGAGGTGCACAATCACGCATTCGCCTTCCCACAATCATCAGAAGTACCTAAAACAAAATCCAAACGAAAATACCAATGCCATACAAACCATAACCATATCTTATAAACAAAAAGCATGCATAATGAGCCATCAACCTAACTGGACCACATCGCAGGGCCATCAGTCTATCTGGACCGCTTTCCGAGCCATCGGCACCTCTGGATCACCTCTTCTGGCCTTCAGCCTATCTGGACCGCCCTAGGTATGTTGGCGCAAGCACAAAGCATAACCGCCTCAACCCAACCCCCAATCAAACAATCATGTGCACATAAATATCATATGCTAGCTAGCATGTACAGATAGTCATATAGATCTAACAGATCACTAACATAGTATCATCCTATAACCAGGATACCGACCTAACCGGTCACTAACATAACATCATCATATATACCACGATACCGACCTAACTGGTCACCAAATATATCATCATGCAAGCAACCATGATACAAATCAGAAAAGGGTTGGCATTGGTGCCTTAGACCCTGTTGATATAGTGAGAAGAACTCACCTCACAAGTAGCTCGGGATGATAATGTCAAACTCCCCAAATACAGCTCCAAACTCAATCACCTACATCCACCAATGATCCATTTCCATAAATTCCAAATTACTAAAATACCCCCAGAAGTCACACTGGTCAATCCTTGGTCAATGTCAAAGTCAACGGTCAAGGTCAACAGTCCATGTTGACCCAACTCGTCGAGTGTAGCCCACTAACTCATCGATTTCTTTCAGAACTCGAGAAACCTTGAAAACACTAGTTGACTCGCCGAGTTTGCAGACAACTCGTCGAGTCCATGCGGTGTCCACATGTCGGGAAAACCCTAACTAACTCATCGAGTCATCTTATTGACTCGCCAAGCCCATGCAGAAACCAAAAACGGCCAATCTTCTTCCCACCTGTCGTGTTGACCATGAAACTCGTCGAGTTCCTTCAGTCCATTTCTCATTCAGATGCTTTTACGTGAAACCAAAACTCCAAACTGTAGATCTAGGCTCCTAGGGTGTTGTTATTACGTAAAGTTGATAACTTCACGTGCATGCAAAGCTCCATGAAGCTAAAACACTCATAACTAGCATTAGAAGAAGGTTTTGGACATGAAGGAGGGCCAAAGCTTCATAAAGCTTGAGGATTTATGTCCATAAGGGCCTAGAGGAGTCCAGGTCTGAAACTATGCCTTTGTGACAAGCTCAAATCCGAAAGTGACTCCGTTTTTGCACCAAAATGCCCATATTCTCACATAAGAAGATATCTAACGAATGGAAGGCCAAGGTAAAGGCTTTTTACCTTCAAATTCAAGCCAAGAAAATGTAGATATTGGATCTACAAGCTTCTTATCGTTCCAAGCTTCTTCAACAAATGCACCAAAAACACACTTGAGCCTCTCACACACTCAAGAATAGGGTTTAGATCGATTAGTGTTTCTTCTGTCCGTCAAAAGGTGGTAAGGGATTGGAGGAAAGGACTTAAGGTCCTTTAAATAGGGTGTGCAAACTTTAAAAATTAGGGTTTCCATGCACAGCCTCTACTCATCGAGTCGGGGTCCTCCGACTCGTCGAGTAGGAGTCATAAACCACGTGGGCTGACTAGGTTTGGCATGATGAGTTGGGGCCTCCAACTCGTCGATTTCCCTTAATAAAATAAATATAAAGCTTTTAAAATTATACGTGGGAGTCGGGATATTACAGTATCGGATCCCATATGCTTTGAGTATAGGATCGATTGCATATGCTATAATATTCACTTATTCTGATTTTTCCAAATGCCTAGAGCATTAAGAGGGAAAAAGGAATAGGAACTAATATGACTTAATTTGTTAAATAAATGTCAAGGACAATCTAAGGTTTACCAAAGATTGGTTGCTTGTGGACAGTTGGAAGTATAATATTAATTTGGACGGACCATATTGACATGTTCTGAATAGAGGTAACTCTTGTTCAGAATTGATAGTCATATGGAAATATGGAAATGTTTCCATTATGGGAGTTGGATATTAAGATCTATGTATGAGTTAGTAACTTTAATGCAAGAAGGATGTTCAAGGAATGCTCTTTAAATGTGAGACTTCGTGGAATTGTTTTGTAACAAATCTCCAATGGAATATTTTGTAATATCATTAGCCAAGTCTCTGTGACTTTGGTGCCAAGACATTACAAAAGGATCATTGCATGTAAGTTTAGACTCTAACAGATTCTAGTAGTGGCAAGAATTTGGTATTCTTACATTTGTGATAAGGATTTGGAATTGTGAAATGAGCATCATTGGAAATGTGTTCAACTGATTTGTTTCACAAAGAAAGGGCCATAGATAAACATAGTGTGCATGCTTTGAGCATGACATGACTATTGTTTTAATTTAATTATTAAGTTGATTGTTCAAAACATTATACAATGAATAAGGTCTAATTAATATGGTGATTAAATAATAAGTGTTTTATTTATATCCAAACGTTTTCAAACCATATTGGATTAGGTTATTTTTGTGTTTCACTTCTCTTGTTTTACTTCCCGAATAACTAGGTTATTCAAACATCCACAGTCGATCATACTTTTGGAAGTAAGTAGTGAATTAAGACTGTCATGAATCCGACTGTAGATTGTCTAAGTGCTTAGACATAGCAAATGTTTGCTGTAGTGTTCATGAGTACTCCTGAAATAGGAATTTGAGTATTGGATTAACCCACACTCAAGTATTACTTCATGGATTTTGCATAATATCTTATATTCTTGAAACGGAGACATAAGGATTGTTGTTTACGAGTCGGTTGTGCATTGATAATATGTGAACGCATTAGTAACTTGATGTTATAAAACGTATAGTAGTGTGTGATTTGATGAGTAAATTGTGCAAGCATATGAGTCTAAGTTTATTCGTTCCTTTTACCCTAAATAGGATAAACGTGATATATGTGGGCCCCTCGATGATTTAGTCATGACACCCTAAGCGCTTGGCCAAGCCTGGACTGATTTGATTTGTTCAATTAATCAGTCGTCATAAATCGAAAATCGGGAAACAAACATTGGACAGAGAGAATGATTATAATCCATTTCTCGTGTCCATACGATATCTTGTAGAACGGAGGAATATTTGATCCCTTATCTAAGGACACGTCACTAATAAGATCAGAGTTCGGCAGCGGTTTTTGAGAGCTACGATTGCTAATCAAATTTGTAAGTCATACTTACAAGTTGCAATAACAATTATTAGACTTATCCAAGTGGGAGACTGTTGGATTAGGTGTATAAGCCCATGGCTATAATTGGTATGTACTTGATTTGATTGTAACATGGTCCTTTTGGGTTGTCTTCACTCATGCAACTTGACAGGATGACTAGTGGAGAGATAGTAGAATTTATTATGTGAGATAATAAATTGGTACCCAAATGATTTTATTAATATATTACAAGATTAATATATTATTTGGAAATCATATTATTAATTGGTGATTAATCAGAAATTAATTTGATATTAATTTTGCGATTAAAAGAACTGATTAATAATGGGCCTTGGGACTCCTTGGATGGGAGTAGACGAACTTTATAGCTTGGGCTTATAAGATTTCGTCCAAGGCATCTTATGGAGGTTCATGGGTTTCTTTGCGCTTAAGATAAGAACTAGGGTTTCCATATTCAAGTCCAGCTTCAAGACTAAACAACCTAACCATATATAAACCCTCTAAGCCCTAAGAAAATTGGCTCATGCACTCTAGATTGAAACCGGCCGATTTCCTTGTCTCTCCTTCTCATCTTTTGCATTGGGTGTTTGTGACTCCATTAGATGTGCAATACTTAGGGCAATAAACTTTCAAGAGTCAAGGATTATTCTTGTTATTAAAATATAACAAGTGAGGTAATCTTCTAACCCTATTTTCATATGAATTTCGAAAATTGTATTGTAGTTTTAGGGTTATTGCTTTGGTATTCAATTTGCATGTTAAATAGAGAAAAACTTAGATCCAAAGCAATTAGGGTTGCATGATCACATAGGAATGTAGATATGCTCAAAACCCATCAGTACTCTAGACCATCGATTTAATTTAGAATGTGCGGTTGACTGCAGACCGCGTAAAGTCACCAGAAGAGTTATTTATGTCGACCAGAGGCAATCGGACCTCGAGTTCCAGGTTGGAGACTATGTGCTTCTGAAGGCGTCCCCTTGGAAATGTGCCATCCGATTTAGGAAGCGGAGCAAGTTGGGACCCCGATATATTGGACCCTTTAGGATTATCGCTTGGTTGGGCAATTTTGCATACCGATTGGATCTACCAGATGATCTCAGCCAGATCCACAACACGTTTCACGTCTCTTAGTTGTATAAGTGTCTAGCCGATGACTCTGCAGCGGTTCCCTTAGATGATATTTAGGTTGATAAGCGCCTCAACTATGTAGAGAGACCGATTGTGATCCTTGATAAGAAGATGAAGACCTTGCACAACAAGGTGGTGGGTTTGGTTAAGGTGCACTCGTAGCACCAAAAAAGTTATAGTGGATGTGAGATTCTGAGGAGGAGATGAGAAGCATTACCTAGAACTTTTCAACAACATACTTTGAGGACAAAGTCTGATTCAAGTGAGGGAGAGTTGTAAAACCTATGTCCTTAGGTATGCTTTTAATATTTAATTTTTGGCATATGTTCATTTTTGGTGCTCTACGTTGTACGTAGGACGCCCTCCTACGTTGGGCGTAGGCGTAAGATTTCATTGAGGGATTTATGCTCTACGTTGGGCGTGGAGATACATATGCAGGGCGTAGGAGTGCAAGACTTAAACCCTAATTGTGGGGTTGTGAGCCCTATTTTAAGGTTATAACTCCTTGAGGGTCTCCCCATACTCAACACCCACCCTCATATTTAGTGACTTCGAAACCCTAGCTACATTATGAGAGTTTTATAATCTTTGATTAAATTAGTTTAATCCTAATTTTTTTATTTCAGAAAGGTAGTTTAGTAATATCACATGATATTTTGAGTTTTAAATAATTTTTTCAATATTAAATAGGTTTAATCCTAATTAAAATATATGTTTGGATATATGTGTGAATTTTATAGTTTTAAGAGGACATACATATAATGTAAAATTTGTAAGGGTATACAAGTAATATTTAAAGTTTGAAATAATATGAATGAAAATTTCCTTTTTAATAATAATATTGAACTATACAAAAATTTAATGGAATATTTTTTCAGTTCATTTAATTGTTAAGCATTTTATATTTAAAAACTTTCAATTGTTGTTGACTACAATTTTAATTACTTGTACAATATATACAGAAAAATATAACTAATTATACATGTATATACAGAAAAACATTTATATTTTTTTTATGTTTAGAAAACCCATATATTATTATTTAGGTATCAAACAAAATCAAATTGCAAACTTGTAATAGAAATAACCAGCCAAAAATATGATATAATATATATATATATATTCATGATATTTCATTGATTGTATGCGAAAACATATTAAAACTTACATTTATTTCAATTACTTTTGTTCGTTCTCCATATGAAATTATATGATTGATTTTTTCTTCTTTAACAAATAGTTTTTATCATAATTAACATTAGGGTAAATTGCACCATTGGTCCCTCGTGCATATGCCAGAAAGCATGTTTAGTCCCTATTTTAAAAAATTAACTCGGACCGTCCCTCGTATCATTAAAAGGTGCACATTACGTCCCTCGCAGACACAAAATGACTATCTTGCCCTTTTCTTTTTCTTTTTCATTTATTTTTTAATTGTTTATAACTTATCTATTATTTTTTTATAATTATTATTTTTAGAAAAGGAAAAATCCCTTAGAAAGGAGTTCAACCCCTTTTGGCCATCAACCACCTCCAACTACTGTCACTTCCGCCTACCATCCACCTCCGACCACCCTTGACCTCCAACCACCATCTACCGCCACCGGAAACCACCGCTTCTCTCTCTCTCTCTCTCTCTCTCTCTCTCTCTCTCTCTTATCCCATCTTTAAACTCTGACACCTCCCCTCCCCATTCATTGTTGTCATTCACAGCCACCAACCTCCATCAAAAACTACCATCGGGACCATCACGTATCCGATCATACCTACTAATCTTCACTTGATTAGAATTGTAACCCAAAAGAAAGGAAAAAAAAGGTTAAAGAGGAATCTGTTATTGAGAGATACAGGGTCGAAGGGTGGGGGACATAAAACCATACTCCTGCGATCAATTAACAGGAGGTGCAGGTGAAACCTACACTATTCATCGTCTTCTCCACCTTACACCTGAAATCATCCAACCACCACCCCAACATCGACATCGACTCCGACTGTGGAACTCGATGGTCTCCATATCTCAGCCACGATGGAGGCAGGGATCGATATATGTCGAAACACATAGAGATCGATGACATCTATCAAAACTTTGGCCGACGTTGATGGTATGGTACATGTGATAAAGCCCTAGCTGATGGAAATCAGAGATCGAAGACTGAATCACAGGTGGTAGCATCGATTTTAGACGGTTCGAAACCACTTATGCCGGAAAAGATGGTGGTTAGAATGCGATGTGTGTAAAACAGAGGTGGTTTCCATGAATGTGGTCGGAGTGTAAAACGATGGTGGTATCCACCGACGGTGGCTTAAGGATGAATGTTTTTAGGGTTTTTGAAGAGTTTGGAGAAGAGAGACAGTAAAGGGAAGGTACGGTAGGTGGAGAGATGTGGTTGGGTATGAAGTGGGACCGCATCTTTTTGTTTTCTTTCTTAATTAATAATAATTAATAATAACATAAAATTAATTTGAAAAGATAAACATAAAGGGTATTATGGTCATTTCAGATATGGCAAAGACTACTATTGCAACAAAAATGTGTATTAGGGATGAAGCGTGCACATTTTAAACAAATGAGGGACTGTCCGAGTTAATTTTTGAAAATAGGGACTAAACGCGTTTTTCAGCACCTGCACGAGAGACGATTGGTATAATTTACCCTTAACATTAATATCGTTTAAAAAAACAAAAATATAAGAAACACCTTATTTATAGTCGTCTACTCTTAAAAACTCATATTTTTTGCAACAATAAATATTAATATAAAAATAATATAATAACTTTTTTGTATATACATATATAACTCTAGGTGTTTTTCTCTATATATCCCATCAAATTTATATTACTCTATAGTTAGTTTAATTTGTCTAATGCCAACTTAAAATTTCACATGGCCTTTAATTTGTCTAATGCCACCTTGGAATTTCGCGTCACTCTGTAATGTTATTAAATTATGTATCATTGATATTTTGTTTTTCAAAGGAAATATTCGTTATGCTACCAATGATAGTCATTAAACATTCAAACCAAATACAACCTTTTATGATAAATAAATAAAAAAGTCACTGAAGGAAAAGTTTATCGATGTCATGTCGGCAAATCGATGATGAATGCCTGACCCTGAGCAAGTAAGAACATGATCAAAACATGTCGATCAAGCTTATAAATGTGATCATGATCGAGACTTGTGGACTAATTAGACCATGATCAAACACTTACAAGCCTTAGTTCTCGAAACTAAGATCATGATCAATACGTACCTTATATGGATCTGGCTCATAGACTATGATCATGATCAAGACTTGCGTCCTCGACTCACAACAACAATCAAAAGTACTATAATGGAAAGCAAGAAAGAGCTCCTAAGTTTTTCTTCAAATGAATTGAGGCCTATATCGGCGTCTTTCTTCCACTTCTCATCCTTTCCAGTGGGCCTAACCAATTCATTTACAATCTGTGTTATTTTCTCTACTATTTCAATCATTTTCTCCTTTGTATTGACAAAGATCCATCGAAGAACTTGTATAACTGGATTCGACTCATCAACACTATCCTCAGAGCACTCAGAAATGCTCTTACCTGTTGCATGTAAAGTTTAAACCATGCTGTTTCTTAGAATATTTCACAAGAAAATTGGTTAAAAGAAACGAAGGTTGTATATCATATTATCATGGTTCACACAGTCAAATTATCTAGAAAACTATAACATCGCGAAAAAAATAAGTACTTTAGTTTGCACGAACCTTCATTAACTGACTCACGGAGCTCACGTACTACCTCGTTGTTCATAACAGCGTCCCAAACAGCCTTGTCAGATGACAACGAAATCACCATTCTCTAAACCAAGCAAAATCAAGAACCATTTTTTTGACAAAATCGAAGGATTAATTAATGGATAAAATTTTCAAATATATGTAGCATCGTACCTGAACTGAAGGATCAGTTTGCAATAGATGGAAAGCATCATAAACTCTTGTCGATCTAGGATCATGCAACGCACTTGTTGAGTCATGTAGTTGCAAAGATGGCTCAATCCAATCTAACTCCGATCCAGATTTGTGAAAAACAGTAGGACCTGAAATCTTTTCGATTCCATCATCGTACGTACCATATGTTCTTCTATTCTCGATAATCGGATCAAGAACCCTGATTTTCACAAAATAGAACACGATTTCATCATAGAAATTAACCAACGATAATAAGCATATGTTGGTCATTTTCATTTTGTAATCAAAAGGAATGATTTTTGTATTCCAAAAGAATAATGAAACGAAATTGAATACTTACTCCTGGAGAGAAGAGACTGCATGATGAACTTCGTTTTTGGATGGAACACTGCCCAATACAAAATCATCGTAAAGCACTCGATTTAAACTCTCGCCGTCGTCACTCCCGCCGCCATGGATGTATTCCCAGTCGAACTCGTCATCGGTGATCGGTGACGACGAGAAAACCCAGTTGGTCGGCGCCGGGACATGGTGGTTGAGGTAAGAGCAAGGCGAGGAGAGGTTAGCGTTGGATGAGAGAGAAAGGGTGGTGTTTATGGGTTGGTTACGGTTATTGGTGGTCCTTGTGGTGGTTGTGGCGGAATGTGAATAGGGTTCTTGGGACGCCCCACCACCGAGGCCAGCCCTGACGGTTCTGTGAACCGTCTTGATCATCCCTCCACCGCCTCTGCCTCCGCCTCCGCCGCTGCCCATTCCCGGCCCAAACGATCGCCTCATCTGGAACGATTATCTCGTTGACTGGTTCCCTTTCTGATGTGTGATAATAACGACTCCTTGGGGTTGTAAATATGTACAAGGATAAAGATTTTGCTGGAAATTTAAGAAAAAGTTAAACATATGTAGATATATACTAGACTTTACTATATAGATTGCGCGATTGTTAGATATACTTTTTATCATGTGATTATGCATAGTTAAATAATCAAAACTATATTAATTTCAATAAATTAGTATAAAACTTTTATGATATGATAGTTTATTTGATTTAAATACTATCTGAAGTGAAGAAAAATATTAAAAATGAAATGAAATTACACATCTCTTTTATCTATATTAGTATAAGCGTCTCTTTTTCCCACAGGAACATTTTTATCATTTTATCGACAAGTCATTTAGACAGTAAGAAATTTATTAGCAATATTTTATATATATTACAACTTGGTAAAATGAAAATATATTTATTTATAATATTTTGTGGTCATTCTCATAGTTATTTGTTTAATAATGTTTATTTAATATCATAATATAAATATTTGAATTGCATTTTACTCGATTGCCAAATATGATAACTTTAACTTAAATTTTTTGACAAGATCTTCGGTTTGTTGGTTAATAAATTATTTTTACGGACTAATGTGGTATTCCTTAATTATGATGAGCAATAGTAAAGTATGTATCTTAAAATTTTAATAAATAGAAATTATCTATATTTAATTTTATTACTATAAAATTTTACCTTAATGAATAAAAGAATGAAGATAACGTTCCGTTTCGTTTCTAGTTGGGCATATGAATGATATCTAATTTAGCCTTTTGCTCTACAAAGTACAACCAACCAAAATTGCGGCACCCTTTTGTTCCTAGTATTGTTTGCTTGCCATTTCTCTACCCTCATAATTAACTATTTGGTACGTTTAGGCGTTTGGGGGTGAGCGGCAAAGAGTTTGTCATTTGTTTCGGTGGTGGATGCAAAACATTTTATTAGGGGTGACACTAAAAAAAATTCAAAAAAATCTAAATTAGTAATGACCCTTGTATTTTAAGTCGGTGCATCTAAAAGGAAAAAAAAAAAAAAAAAAAAACATAATTTTTTTACACTACATGCCGGAATCGGAGCAGTGGCCCAGGACCCCCTGGGCTCCACTAAGGTCCGCCACTGATTTGCTTTGCTTGCGATATCAACACCACCCTTCAAATATGACATGACAAAATTGCAAAGTTAAATAGCATGTTAGTGTCGATGTTTGTGTGTGTGTGTGTGTGTGTGAGAGAGAGAGAGAGAGAGAAAGAGAGAGAGAGAATATACATGTGAGTGTGTTTATTTCTTTTGTGTTTTTTTTATCAAGTTGACATATCCTCTAAAAATCTCATGTCATTTATGTTATGTGACAAAATGACATGATAAATATTTTGTGGTTTCAAAAATCACATGACAGCATGTCATGACATGCTCCATTCCCTCTAGCCTTCGGCTAAGCGGAGTGGAGGTCGTCACCGGTCTCGCTACGTTCGCTAGCCAACTTGAAACACCGCCCCCTAGCACTCCCTAGGGGGTCGCTACCGGGCACTCGTCGAAGTTTTGGCGAGGAGAGAGAGAGAAACAACGCTTTGTGATTGGTTGGAAGAAGACAAAATGGAAATCGGGTTTGGTGTTATTTTGTTTTTGATCTGGGTTTACGCTTGATGTTCTCTAAAACCATCGATTGGTTTTGAGTTGTCTATATTGCATCAAATCGACTATTAAGAGTGAGAAACGATTGTTCAGACCTCTAATCCAGAAACGATCGCAACTCAATCGCTCCTTTATCATAGTCTCAATGTCACTGTTATCGCAATATGACAATCTCTTATTTGCTTCATCTCGATTCTTCGTAATTTGCTTCAGTGCTTCTTCGGGTAATCGATTACGTCATTGAACTCATGAAATTTGAAGGTGCCTATTAGATACCAGTCAGTTAATTAGGTTCATTAACCACTTATCTTTGATACAATCAACATTGCAATTTGTTACTGTGAGGAAAAGATTGCGCTTTGATGAAATGAGCGATCGAGGATTGATAGGAAATAACCTGACCACTATATATGTTTTAAAAGCTTGTGGTCGTGCTCAGGATATGGTTTCCTGGCATGTCATGATCTCAGGTTATGCAAAAGCAGGCGACTTGACTGATGTGCGAAAGCTATTTGATAAAATTGTTAGGGTTTAAATGTTGTAATAGTCGAAGTGTCAGTTAGATTGTTACGAAGTTTATTTTGTCTTCGTAAGAAGGGTCTTCGGATGTAATGTTATTTGTACTAAGGCATTATAAAGAGTAGTCTTAATGTCTAGTCCTTAGTATTGTTATGCTTTTGTTCTCCTATAAATAGGGGTCTGTACTAAGTGAGTAGAAGAACTTTTCACTCAGTCTTTTACAGATTATTCTTTGTACTCTGTAAAATCAAAAGCATAATATGAACTGAACAAATATTATATTTACTCTTGTGTTCATCGTTATTCTTCTTTCTGAATTCATACTTGAATTGATCTTAAACTCGATTACAAATCTCATCAATTGGTATCAGAGTAGGAATCATTTCTGTGATTTGATTTTCATACGTTCAAAAAGATTTTTGAATCTACTGTTTGATTCAAAAAGTTTCCGTTCTTTTTGAGTGTGAAAAGTTCTTCTTGATCTCAATCTAGGATTAGATTTTGCAAAAATATTTGTAAATCGAGTGTTCTTTGTGTGATTCTGATTTGAAATATACACTTTGATTTCAATATTCTCAAAGTTTTTGTATCATCTTGAAGCTTTTGTCCGTACAACAATGGCGTCATTCAATCTGAATTCGATGACATCATTTTCTCATTTGCTTGGATCATCCACAAAAATTCCGATGCTTATTCCAAAATATTATGATCAGTGGGCAGATCGGATGGAAGATTATTTGAACGGATTGGATGAAGAATTATGGAAATGCATCTCAGGAGAAATCAATCAACCTGCACAAGTTCAGCCAATCGGTATGTCTTCAAGCAGTTCAGAAGTCGATAATCAAACCAATCGTTTAAAACAACTGGAGAAGAAATGCATGAGGGAATTAAGAGGTGCGTTGCCTCCTGTTGTGTACAATTATGTCAGAACATGCACAACAACTAAAGAAATCTGGAACAGTCTCAAAGACAAATTTCAAGGAAGTGAAAAGACCAAGATCACATCTGTGAAACAATGCCTGGTGGAACTCAAAGATTTCAAACAAAAAGAAAATGAGTCTATTGAAACATACTATGATCGGTTCAACGAGCTAATCTATCGTTGTAACCGTTATAGTATAATAAGGTCATCAATGGAGTACAATTTGATATTTGTAATGGGACTTCGAAAAGAGTGGAGGAGTGTGAGTATGATGGTGAAAAATCAACAGAGTTTTGATACTTCGACTTTGAATGATTTGTACAATCAATGAGGGGGATACCTTATAAGGGGTGTGGATACCTTCCCTATCACAACGCGTTTTAAAGCCGTGAGGGCAGCAGATCCCATAAGAACTCTGCAGTTAAGCGTGCTCGGGCGGGAGTAGTACCAGGATGGGTGACCCCCTGGGAAGTCCTCGTGCCGAGTGGCCCAAAGCGGACAATATTGTGATACGTGCCAGAGGGGGATGTTACAAATGGTATCAGAGCCAGGGCACGGGTCGATGTGTTCGACGGGGACGTCGAACCCTATAATGGGGGGGTGAAAGTGGGTTAGATCTGATCCCACATCGGCTGGGAAGGAGAACTAAGCATTCCTTATAAGGGGTGTGGATACCTTCCCTATCACAACGCGTTTTAAAGCCGTGAGGGCAGCAGATCCCATAAGAACTCTGTAGTTAAGCGTGCTCGGGCGGGAGTAGTACCAGGATGGGTGACCCCCTGGGAAGTCCTCGTGCCGAGTGGCCCAAAGCGGACAATATTGTGATACGTGCCAGAGGGGGATGTTACATTCTCAGTGTAATAAGTTTCATCCTTTGTTCTATTTTTCTTTTCCTCCTTCTTCCTCAACAAGCAATCTACTGCCAGGTGATTTGCTCCATAACAATAATGGCAATTAATCCCTGTATCACCTTTCAACATCATCTTCATTTGCTCCATTTGACTCTTCGAATCAGTCTTCACTTCTTTCTTCTTCTCATCCACTTTATTTTTGTTCTCAAAACTACCCTTCGAATCTGATGACTTTATCTTTGGATTAAAAGGTTTCTTGAAAAATTTCTTTACTCGATTGTTTGAGTAAAATGAAACAGCCTCATCATCAGAATTCATCAGAAAACCTTCTTCTTCATCAGACTTCGATTTTTCATTCTCTCTTTCTGAAACCTTCGAAACAAGTGCCAATGGTCCACCAAGACTTACAAATGGTATCAGAGCCAGGGCACGGGTCGATGTGTTCGACGGGGACGTCGAACCCTATAATGGGGGGTGAAAGTGGGTTAGATTTGATCCCACATCGGCTGGGAAAGAGAACTAAACATTCCTTATAAGGGGTGTGGATACCTTCCCTATCACAACGCGTTTTAAAGCCGTGAGGGCAGCAGATCCCATAAGAACTCTGCAGTTAAGCGTGCTCGGGCGGGAGTAGTACCAGGATGGGTGACCCCCTGGGAAGTCCTCGTGCCGAGTGGCCCAAAGCGGACAATATTGTGATACGTGCCAGAGGGGGATGTTACAGAGAAACTGGAGGAAGTAAAGTCGAAAACAAAGAATTTGTCATTGGTGGCTCATGGAGAAACTGAATCGGATGGCACATATCAAATATGGTCTTCGGGTTCAGATGATGAAGAGATGAAAAATCCATCACATGGAGCTATGTATGCAAAGATGGAAGAGGATTCAGATGAAGAACAGACTTACGAAGTGTGTGGGCAATGCTTCGTTTCGAAATCTACTGACAGGTCGCCCATGACTACCAAGGTACGTAACATTCTTGAATCTTTTAACATTCCAGTTTCTGCATATAATTCTGAGTTAGTATCTTTTGATGAAATTGTTACTTATTTTGATTCAATTGTTGTGTCTGCTAGCAATGAAGCGAAAAAGTTAAGTGATCAATTACTAGAGACAAGAAAAACGTTGGATTCAAAAGTCACTAGGATTGATTACTTATAATTGCAAGTTTCAAATATTATGGAGGATAGGGAAAGTTTAGCAAAGGAAATAAACTTGTTGTTAGCACAAAGAAATATTTTTTGTAATTCTGCGAAAAGATTGTATGGAAAATTAACTGAGTTACATCATTCGAGTGAGATAAGTAAGGAACAACATAGAAAATTACTACCATTTTTAGCTTATGATAGAGCTAAGGTAGATAGTATTTCATATGATTGTGAAAAAGAAATTTCTGATTTTAACAAAGTTCCAGATGATAGGTTTAGATATGGAATTGCTAAAGTCGAAGATTATCTTGATGCTAATGATTTAGTAAAAATTGTAAATGAGACCTTATCTAAATCAGAACAACTTCGAATTTTGAAAAAGACTGAGAATTCTACATCTAATTGTGAAACTAATTTTGTTGATATTGAAGATAATTCTGATAATATTAGTGAAATTAGTGATTTAGAGGATGTAGATTGTTCTCAATTGTCTGTCATAAATGTAGCAAATTCTTTTAAAGGGAAAGAAAAGTGTGAAGATTTATTCTTAAAAATTGACACTGATGAACCCTCAACTTCGAAAGTTTGTGATATGGAGTTTGTGGAAATACATGATAGTCAAACCGATGATAGTGACAATGAGGAAGAAAATACAAATTCGAAGTCAATTCAAAGATCGAAAGAAATTGAAATTCCTCGAGTGGTTGTTGATCAAGTCTATTTGGATACACAAGAATTTGAGAAAATTCTTAGTGAAAAAGGTGCTCATTATCTTGAATCGAATACTGCTGTGTATCCAATCTTCAAATGCACTGATGATGTTGTGTTCCCAAATCAAGTCTTCGTAACAACAGGTAATGTTGAAAATATAAAGCCTGAATTCAAAAAGATGATTGAGGAAGACAATAAGCAAACTTCAAATGAAGGTTTCTTTTTGAATCAAAGCACAGTTGAAAACAATCTTACAAAGAATTCATATAAATTTCAACATCAAAAACCAAAAAGAGTATGGGTTGAAAAGTTAAAAGTTGAAAAGAAGAAAGTTAACTCAACTGAAAATGTGTTTACAAAGCACGAAGGTGTTAAAACAGATGTTAAAATAGTCAACAAAGCAATAACATTAAATTCAAAAGAATTTAAAGCTCAAGTTGAAAAATTTTCAAAGGAAAATAATATTTCGAAATGTCAAGCGAGAAAAACAATTTTTTGGCAAACTATTGAATCATTAAATATGAAATCAACAAATTTTTCAAGAGGAAGAAAAGTTTTTAGAGAAAAATTAAAGTCTCAAAGTTTTGAAAAGAAAAATGATTCATTTTCAAATAGAACAAAAACAACACTTCCAAGAAAAAGTTTTCAGAAAAAGGTTGAAACACAGATTTCAAAATCACAAATCAATACATCTTATCATGAATCATATATTTCAAAACCAAAAGTGGATTGTGTTCCAAGTTCAGCAAAATGTTATAATCCTTTGAAGAAACAAGCTGACAAAGTCTCATATGCGAAGGGAATAACAACGAAAAGAAATATTGATCATTGGTTGGAAGGAAAAGGAAAAATATATCAATCAAGTAAGTTTTCGAAAGAACAGATACATGAGGCGTATGACAAGTATGCTAATCCTTCAACGAATGGTAGTTCGTCATCCAAAGAGTCAAATATTTCAGTTAAAGTTTGGCAACCGGTCTCAAAAGCAAAAAAGGAAGAATCACAAACTCAAAATGCGAAAGGGTATAATTAGTGAAAATTTGAAAATAGTAAAAACTCATATATCTGACCCTTCGAATGAAAATGTTAAATTTTTTGACAGTTTCAAAACACAAGTTTGTGATTGGGTTAACGGTTGTACTTTACAATTGAAAAACAAATCTAATATGAATGGACCCAACAAGGCTTGGGTACCTAAATTTTTTCAATAATCGCAGGTACTTTGTGAGGAGCAATATGATAACAAGTGGTATATTGATAGTGGTTGCTCACGTCACATGACTGGGAAGAAGGAAAACTTGTGTGATTTTCGAAGCCTAGAAAATGGAGGAGTCGTTAAGTTTGGCAATAATCACAAATGCAAAGTCAAGGGTTATGGAAAGATAACGAATGGAAATTTCACTGTCAACCGAGTTGCATTTGTTGAAGGTTTACAACACAATTTGATAAGTGTTTCACAACTTGTTGTGGGCACTGGAAATCAAGTTCTTTTTAATGAAGAAGGTAGTGTCATTTCGAATGTTGAGACAAAGGAAGTTTTACTTAAGTCAAAACGAAAAGGTGATATGTTTACATTAGATATTGTTCCTATTGTAGGCAAACCTACTGTGTGTTTACTTTCGAAGGCTGCTGCCGATGTTAGCTGGTTATGGCACAGGAGACTATCACATCTCAATTTTCGAAACATCAACAAACTTGTTGGACAAGATCTGGTAAGAGGTTTACCCATTCTTAAATATGATAATGACAGTTTGTGTGCAGCTTGTGAAGTAGGAAAACAACACAAACAAGGTCATCCTATCACAATAGATTCGAAGATTGTTGAACCCCTCGAACTCTTGCATATTGATTTATGTGGTCCTTCAACAGTTACTACTCTTAATAGGAAAAGGTACATTTTGGTAATTGTAGATGATTTTTCAAGATTTACGTGGGTTTATTTTCTCAGGTTAAAATCCGAAGTTCCACAAATGATGATTGATTTTATCAAGAAAATGGAGGTTTCATTGAAGAAGTCAGTTCGAAAAATTAAAAGTGATAATGGAACCGAATTCAAAAATCGTCTTTTTGATTCATTTCTGGTGGAGAAAGGAATTTCGCATAATTTTTCATCTCCTTATACACCACAACAAAATGGTGTAGTTGAGAGAAGAAATCGATCATTATGCGAAGCTGCAAGAACAATGTTGGCCTATTCGTATTTAGCTCAATATCTTTGGGCTGAAGCTGTTTCAACTGCTTGTTTTACTCAAAATCGATCATTCATTCATAGACGGTTTAATGTTACTCCTTATGAAATAATCAACAATCGAAAACCTAATGTCAAATTTTTTCATGTTTTTGGATGTAGGTGTTTCATAATGAATCTTAAGGATAATCTTTCGAAGTTTCAAACAAAAGCTGATGAAGGAATTTTCTTGGGATATTCACACAATTTCGTTGCTTATAGAGTGTTAAATAAGCGAACTCACAAAGTGGAAGAAACTTTTAATTTGACATTTGATGATCGTTACATTAAAAAGTCTAATCATCAATTTGCAAATTATCCTATTTTACAAAATTCTTCAAATATAGATGATTCAATTGAAATGGATGATGTTAATTATGAATCGATTTTTGGTATTTCAGATTAAGCAATTGATGCAGAAAGAAATGCACCCGATAATCAAACATCAGAAAATTTGAAGCATGACAATAATTCAATTTCGATTTTGAATCTAAACACAAATGAACAATCTGATGATCCAATGGAGGGGGAGCACTTAGATTCAAATAGTTTTGTTGAGGGGGAGCGTTATAGTGAAAGTGATAACATGTCAACAAATGTTAATATTGAGGGGGAGCCAATTATTGAAGAAGAGCCGATCATTGAACCAGAGCAAAATATCGAAACGGAGTCAATCATCGAGGGGGAGCCCATAATTGAGAAGGATCCAATTCTTGAAGAAGAACATTTTGATGATGCTGAAGATTCAATTTCCATAAATGGATCAGAAACAGATGTTATGTTCGAAGATGCACCTTTGGATTTTGATCCTAATTATCCACCATTGGATAAATGGACAAGAAATCATCCAAAAGATCAAATTCTTGGCGATCCACAAGCAGGTATAATGACAAGGGCACAACTTCATGCACGAAATGAGGTATTGAATAATCATCAAGAGTTATGCATGTTTAATGTTTTTATTTCCAAAATCGAACCAAAGACAGTTAAGGTTGCAATGGAACACTCTGATTGGGTTGTTGCTATGCAAGCTGAATTATCTGAATTCAAAAGAAACAAGGTTTGGAGATTAATTCCAAAACCTGTTGATGTGTCAATTGTTGGACTCAAATGGATTTATAAAAACAAAACTGACAAAGATGGAAACATTATTCGAAATAAGGCTAGACTTGTTGTTAAAGGATATTCTCAACAAGAAGGAATTGATTACGAAGAAACATTTGCCCCTGTCGCAAGACTCGAGGCTGTTCGTATTTTTCTGGCTTTTGCAGCTCATAAAGATTTCGATGTCTATCAAATGGATGTAAAATGTGCATTCTTAAACGGAGAACTTGAATAAACGGTATATGTTGAACAACCACCAGGTTTTATAAACACAGAACATCCTGATCATGTTTATATTTTAGATAAAGCTGTATATGGGTTAAAACAAGCACCAAGAGCATGGTATGCAACTTTAACATCATTTTTGAAACAATCTAAATTTAAACAAGGATCAGTTGATCCCACTTTATTTCGAAAGAAAATTGGAAATCATCTGATGCTTGTTCAAATTTATGTTGATGATATAATTTTTGGCTCAACTGACCCTGCTTTATCTAAAGAATTCGAAGACCTGATGAAAAGCAAATTTGAAATGAGTATGATGGGCAAAATTAATAACTTTTTGGGTTTGAATATTCGTCAAAACAGGGAAGGCATCTTCATTAATCAGGAGAAATATACGAAGAATTTGTTATAAAAGTTTGGAATGACGAATAGCACAAGGTTACGAATACCAATGGCAACGAGCATAAAGCTAACTCCTTCGTTAGATAAATCTGCTGTTGATATCACTCTGTATCGAAGCATGATTGGGTCTTTATTGTATTTAACTGCAAGTAGACCTGATATTATGTTTTCTGTTTGTAATTGTGCAAGGTATCAATCGAATCCACATGAACCACATCTAACCGCAGTGAAGAATATTTTTCGATATTTGAAAGGCACTACTTCGTTAGGTTTGTGGTATCCTTCGAAAACAGGGTTCTTTGTACAAGCTTATTCAGATGCGCATCTTGGAGGATGCAGTCTTGAACGTAAAAGCACAACTGGTGGATGTCAATTACTAGATGGAAAGTTGGTCAGTTGGCAATCGAAGAAACAAACATGTGTTTCAATATCTACCGCTGAAACTGAATATGTTGTTGCAGCTGCGTGTACATCACAAATAATTTGGATTCAAAGTCAATTAAGAGATTATGCAATTAATATGAAAAAGATTCTTTTATATTGTGATTCACAAAGTGCAATAAGAATTTGTCATAATCCTGTGCAGCATTCGAAGACTAAGCACATTGCTCTTCGATATCATTTCATCAAAGATCATGTTGAAGATGGAAATATTGAAGTTCATTTTGTGAAAACAACAGAACAATTGGCAGATATTTTTACAAAGGCATTGGATGAAAAATCATTTCTTCATATCTTAGAAGGATTGGGTATGATTAATGGAAATTCACTTCTATGTGATAAAAGCGAAGAGTGATGGGTCTGAATCATTTGGTGCACGGACGGAAAGGGTGATTCAGTGTTCAGAGGTTACTGTTCATGGTCAACGCTTCGAACGCTTCGCATTCGAAAGTTTTATTCCTTGTTGAAATACATAATCAGAGGTTACTGTTCATGGTCAACGCTTCGAACGCTTTGCATTCGGAAGATTTATTCATTGTTGAAATACATAATCAGAGATTACTGTTCAAGTCAACGGTTCGAATGCTTCGTATTTGTACACATTTCAACTAAGGTTAGACTTTTAGTTTGTTTAATTTTTTTTTATATGAAAAACCTGAAAAATCAAAAATATTTTCTTTTATTAAAAGAAAATAAAAATAAAAATAAAAATAAATAAAAAATAAATAAAAAAAATCCAAAAAGATTTTGTTTCGGGTTGTTTTTTTTTAATTTTTTTTTTTGAAAAATTTCAAAAATACCAAAAATATTTTTTGTTCTCTTTGGTTTTAACATGTGTATTGTGAGTTTTGTCAAGTTTCAAATACGAAGGATTCATGTGTCTGGTTACTATGGAAAGGTATGATTTCGATACACTTTGGATTAGTTAGGATGTCCCTAGAAGCATGTTGTTGCATGTTGTCTCAAGCCTCGTATGATTCTATGTATGGGAAATGAAAGTCTTGATGAAATTATTTCATGAAAATTTCTTCCCAACAAGGCTTGTATTTGCATAAATCAACAAGAGCTACCTTACTCTTCTCAAATGAGTTAAGAGTTTTCTGTTTTGTCCATTATAACAGAGGTACACTTCGATTCTTATCCAATCTTTTTAAACCAAAAAAATTCTTACAATCCAAATTTTCGAAGCGATTTGTCCTTGAGGTCTTTGATCAAACCAATCAAAACCTAGACAAATCACAAGTCTGTGTTTATGATCTAACATCATGAGTCCGTG
The DNA here is from genome assembly GCF_002870075.4 of Lactuca sativa. Taxonomy (NCBI): domain Eukaryota; kingdom Viridiplantae; phylum Streptophyta; class Magnoliopsida; order Asterales; family Asteraceae; genus Lactuca; species Lactuca sativa. Next base: position 13,815,984 of record NC_056630.2, on the reverse strand, counting down.
ATGGAAGTGAAACCCAAAATATCATAAACCTTAAGGAATTGACGGGGAACAATGTTCCAGATCTTACGAAGCATTTGTTTCAGTACCTTTTTTACTCAAAATCATATTCATTTATTTTGAGTGATCTTAATTAAACATTCGAAAACTACGATGTTTGTTCCCAACAAGATCCAGCATAAATTTTTTTTATGAATATGATTTATGTGTGAGTATATTTCGAAAATTATAGTTACTCTGAATATTATTCGCAACCAAGTTGTCACTGACTACATTGGTTACACAACTAATTTTGTTTACAATTTATCACCTTATGTTAAGGTTGACATGTAACCAAATTTTCGAAGCCACCCATTTGCCTTATAAAAGAAACCCTTCGTAACTTTTCTACAAGTTATCGATTGTATTTCACGGGAAACCAAACAAGCTGTTAATTATCTCTCTTGATAATTTTCGAAGATATCTTTGCTTGGGATTAATCTGTTTTTGTGTCAAAATAAATTTTTGACATCACAAGATTTCAAAAAAAATTTCTTTGTTTCTCATCTAATTTCTTTTGGAACACAGCACACACGAAATCCTTGAGGTTTGAGTAACACCAACTTAAACTGACGATTTCGAAACTCTGGCATATGACTTCGCTTTTTAAAACCTCAAAGTGAAAGAGCCTGACCTCTATTCCGAAGGCATCCGACGGTTACAATTCTTATGGGGAATATCAAACAGTCTTGTTTCTTGATGACGCATGGTGTATGATAAGCGTGTAAGGCGTGTTGACAGTTACGATTGTTACTTTTTGATCAGTACATTCCGTATTTCAAGGTGCCATGTCAGCAAGCATTTATTGTATCCCGCTTCAAATTCAAAAATCTAGGGTTACATATAAAAGGGCAAATCAGAAATCAATAACACTTTATGCGATCAAACCTTCTGTAACACAAAATTCTCTTTGCAATTCATCTTCTTCAAACGTTCTTTGCTCTAATCATCAACAATGGCGACTACTTCATCACCAACCACAGACGAAATAATCAGCGTTCCGATTTTAAAGATCCAGGGTTCCAACTACCAAGTAGAATCGGATTTGTCAAAATATCCGAAGGAACTTCAAATGCTTGTGGTTGCTTTATAGAATTCAGTTCTGTCTAAAGCAATGTTTGATTCCTTTGCTGCTCCGATGTCTTGGCTATCAAAGGCGGGTTCTACTGCATCATACAACAAGGAGACAGGTTGTGTGGAGTTCACAATGGTCAATGATACGAGAATTAGGGTCTCCAAGCGTTTATTTTGCAAGATTTTGGGAATTCCAAATTCTGGTCCTTATGATGAACTTTCTTCTTCTCAAGTGGTGTTCATGTTCAATGAGATGGGCCATCAACCTCCTCTGACTCGTATCAGTGATTTCAAGAAGTCGGGGTTACCTACAATATGGAATTTTTTGTTTGGCATATTCCTTCGATGTCTTACTGGAAGAACTGTGGATCTTGATAAAGGAAGGATGGAGGTGTATGCAATGGTAGCTGGATTGTATTACGATCTGCAAGTGGATTACTCTGAACAATTATGGACAGAGTTCTTAACTAGTATTTCGAAGACGAGTGCCAAGCAGGGGATTTCTTGTGCACGTTATTGGAGTCTAATAGTACAATATGTTTATCAGAATGAGAAAATCGAAGTTCCGGAATACGAAGAAAAAGTGTTTTTTCACATGTATGGTAGTCCGAAGGAGGTGCATGATGATCCGGCTATCTTTACAACCATTGCTCGCATTCCGGATGCAATGCTCAAGAAGGTGGATCCAACGAATGAAGTGTTGGTGTCTTATTTGCAATCCATTGACACAACCGTCGTTACTGGTATGTTACAACTCAAAGAGAAGAAGAAGTCGAAGAAATCAAAGAAGACAGAGGCTGGGTCTTCGGAAAAAGGGGTGAAAACAGAACCAAAGAATCAAGAGCCAATAGCTACATCTGGTACTGTCGAAGAGGTGTCTCCAATTTTAACCTCAGTGGTTGATACACCAGTAATCAAAGCGTCTCCATCAAAAGAAACGATTCCTTCGAAGACGGGTGTTTTTCGACGTATCAAAATCAAGAGAAAATCTCAGTTGGTGAAGAAAACTCAGGTTACACATCAAGGGGTCACAGTTAGAGAAATTCCAGTTCCAGTGTCTCCATCTTCTAAGAAACGAAGGGCTGAAGATATGGCAAAATTTTTGAAGAAAACCCAACAAATCGAAGAAGTAGATCAAGTTCCTGAGACACCCGAAGATGAAATTCCTAAAGAAGTAGATATCAGTCAGTCTACTAATATTTCAAATCCTGCTGATGTGAAGCTTATTGAACTTACTTCTTTACCTCAGGTTACATCCACAACTGATTCTCCAACATTTCAATCTATTATGGATCAACCATTTACCACTATCTTCTCAACTCAATCAACTGATCCACCCAATCCATCCTCACCTATTGCTGAAACAATGGCTGTTGATGATGAAACTGATAACGAAGGCTTTGGAGGAACTTTCGAAGATCTTCCTTTTGATAAAGCTGAAGAAGAATTTCCTGATCATATGCTGATGACCATGAAGCAGTTCAAGATTTTGAATTCGAAATTGAATTCTATCTTGCAATCTCAAGCAGATGTGGGCAGTGCTGGAGTTACAACCATGGAAATTGATTCCATAATGAAGGAAATGGAAGGCAGGGTTATTTTGAAGGCATCAGGATTAATTCGTGATTCTGAAAGAGGAGTTCTTGAGAAGACTGATCAGAATGATAGTTCTACAGCGAATCGAATCAATTCTCTGAGGTCTGATTTTATGAAGGAGGTGAAGGATTTGAAGATTGTTACGAAGGAGCGTCATGTGCTCTTCGTACAAGAAGTTAAGAAGGTACGTGAAGATGTTAACATGCAGATTCGCGAACTTCGTGAAGACATGACGAAGGAGGTTCAGAATATTCAGCAAGGGTATGAATCAGCACATCGGAAGATCGACATTATTTGTGATGCGGTTGTTCAATGTGTTAAAATGTTCGAACAAATGAATCCTCAGATGATCTCTCTTTCTGTCAAAGAAGAACAAAATTTTGGAGAGTTGGTCAAATTGTTGAAAGAACTCCAAGACCTGTCTTCGAAATCTACCTCTCCAATTGTTTCTCAAGAATTTCTTTCTCAGAAATTTACACATTTCGAAGCCATCTTACACAAACACCTTGCTCCATTACTTCGTATATCAAGCCTTTTACCAAGCGTATCAGATGCCCCACCTGTTGTCACAGGGGTGCAAGGGGGAGAAAAGGTTGGTCATACAAAGGCTGGGGAACATGCGAAGACAACTGAAGATACGAAGGTAGTAGGAAAAGTGTATCCTTCGAAAGTGGATGTAAAGCCAACTGTTGTTTCAGCTGCTCCAGTCATTTCGACTGTGACTACAACAGTTCCAATTTCAAAACTTATGTCAAAAGGTATTGTAATTGTGAAACATACTGATGTCTCTTCGTCAAAGAATATAGCTCCTTCAAATGTTAAAGACAAGGGAAAAGGAGTTATAGTTGAGAAGTCTAATAAAGAGAAGAAAGCTGAGGTGGCAGCTGAGGTTGAGAAAATGAGGCATGTTCAAAGTATAATGAGAGAAAGAGCTTTGGATGGTTCGAATGTTGATAAGGGTGATCCTTCGAAAGTTTTCAATTATGAAACAATAGAATCCAGGGTGATGTTTGATCACATGTATTCTTTTGAAAAGATTCCGAAGAAGAGCTTTGTGGTGACGAACACTGATTTTGGTCAACTTGATTTTCCAATCAACGAAATGATGTTCGTTATGCCACAGTTCAAGGCTGAAACAAAGTCAATGGAAATCGAAGAGGGAAAGAAGATGAAGATTAGATTTCATGCTGTATTAGCAAAGGATCAAGAAGAAGTATGGTTCTTGGAGAAGATCAAGAAGGTGATATCTATAAAAAGGGATGTCATTTTCGAAGGGAAGTTTCAGAATCTGAAGTACATTGTGGCAAGAGCAAGTGGAAAGTTACAAGAATTTACTGTGGCAGAATTTCCTTTGATGAACACTTATGATCTCATCAATATTGCCTTGATGCTTAAAGACAAGTCATTTTCTTATCTCCAAGAAACATAACCAGATGTTTTCAGTCTAGGGTATAGGCACATAAAAATATTTTTGGAGAATTATTTTGAGTGCTTAGCTCAAACTGATGTCGAACTTGCTACTGTTAAAGGCTTCGACATAACTGTACCAATGGCACCTACGAAGAAGCAGAATGAGTTGAAAAAGTACGAAGACGGTGAAATATGTTTAAAGCCATTGGGGATTGTTTTTGCAGGAAAAGACAAAGCTGGAAGAGCTAAAAGATTCTTATTTCAAACTTCCGAAGTGGAGAGATACACAAATTCACAATATACGAACTTAATTGTTCGTATGAATCATTGCAAGAAGAAATCAGAAGGAGACAAGAAATAGATAAAGAAAGTTATCTCTTGGTACATGGAAATCCGAAGAGTGCTGATGTATGCCGTTCAATCACTGACGTCTTGAGGACTTCGAACTTTATTCCAAAGGGGGAGATTGTTAGGGTTTAAATGTTGTAATAGTCGAAGTGTCAGTTAGATTGTTACGAAGTTTATTTTGTCTTCGTAAGAAGGGTCTTCGGATGTAATGTTATTTGTACTAATGCATTATAAAGAGTAGTCTTAATGTCTAGTCCTTAGTATTGTTATGCTTTTGTTATCCTATAAATAGGGGTCTGTACTAAGTGAGTAGAAGAACTTTTCACTCAGTCTTTTACAGATTATTCTTTGTACTCTGTAAAATCAAAAGCATAATATGAGTTGAACAAATATTATATTTACTCTTGTGTTCATCGTTATTCTTCTTTCTGAATTCATACTTGAATTGATCTTAAACTCGATTACAAATCTCATCAAAAATGCCAAAAAGAGATATCATTTCATGGACTACTATGATCAATGATTACTCTCAAGGTTCTCAATTCTCTAATGCATTAAGTCTCTTTATTGACATGAATAACACAAACATTAAACCTAATGAAATCACAGTTGCTAGCGTGCTCTCTGGTTGTGCTCATCTAGGCACAATCGATATGGGCAAATCCGTCCATGACTACATTTGTAAAAACATGTAACACCCGGTTTTGAAAGTGTCCGATTGTGTCTTCGGAGGCCATTGGTATAAGCGTAATCTTACGACTCAGTCTTTTATGGGTCTCGAGTTTTATTCGAAAGGTTTTAAGGCTTAGAGTGTAGCTAGGAGCGTAGGGCTTCTTGCCACCTTTTCGTGGATATAAAGTTCGTTGGAAACGGACTTAGAACGAAGAAGTTATAGTACTTTGAAGTTGTTGCAAGAATTGGTCCCTAAATGCAAAAGCTTGCATTTCAGACCATGCATGCAAGGTGGCAGCCAGGTGAGTACGCCCAGCGTAGTGTTGGATAATGAAACGCGGATGATGAAGACGTGCGCCTAGCGTACAGGGATTACGCCCAGCGTATGTCCGTGATCTCCAAAACCCTAATTTTATACAAAGCACCTTAAGCCTAAGGGGTGCGCCTCCCGTACATTCTCAAAGCCTTAAACCCTAAATTCAAGTAGTAGCTTCATCCAAGAGTGTTGTGAGCTTTGTATGTGCATTTTGGGTGGTTTTTGGAGCATTTCAAGAAGATGGAACTTGTTGCAAATATGGGAATCAAGGAGGAGCTTGTGGATCTGGCATTTGGGACTCGTTCTCAGCTTGATGAAGGTATAAAGCTTTAATCTTGATCATTCATCTCTTAGATCTACCATTGTGAGTTTTAGTTCATTTTGGTCCCAAGGATGGAACTTTATGGTTGAAATCCAAATCTTAGGCTTAGAGTTACCATTCTCTACGCTAAATGAGTCCCTAAGGCAGAAAGTTGCCATCTTGGAAGTCTTAATGGGTTCATGCATGAGTTAAGACCATTTCCATGGAAGTAGATTATCATTTTTGGAGTTTGAGCTTATGTGGGTTATGCAAAGCCATCAAGTAAGCAGCTTTATGGTTTAAGACGATGAAGATGACTTGGATCTGTAATTATAGCTTCTGGAGTAAAGTATTAAGCACTTAATGGAAAAGTGGCTTAATAGAGGAGTACGTTGGGCGTACATGCAGGTACACATAGCGTACACTCTATTCAGTCAGTACGCTTAGAGTACAGAAGAGTACGTCCCGCATACTCATCAGTTATGGGTTTGGTGTGTTTTGGGCCTCGGGATGGGCCGAGCAATGGACTTTGTGTTTAGGGGGCCTTGTTGGGCCATCAGGTTTTAGGATTGATATTTATTTGTGGAGGGCCATTATGGTTTTGAGCGTAATTTGGAAACTTGAGCCATTAAAGGACTTATGGACATTATAGTATCATGCTTTTGTTTTGGGTTTGGGCCTTAGTTTTGGATCGTACTGGGACAGGGGTAGAATGATCATTTTACCCCATTCATGGATTACGGATTATGGTATGGGACCCAATTGCTAATTAGGTATACTGTTTGGTAGTGACAGCTCGGGAAGCTGGCGGGGTAGCAACTAAGGAATTCATGTGGGAAGCTTCTATAGTGCGAGGTGAGTCTTCTCACCATACCAATGGGTCTAAGGCACCAAGGCCAGACCATTTTATGCTATGTGGTACACTAGTTGTAGTAGGGATATGTGTAACGCCCGTGTTTCTAGGCTAGGCATTAATATTGACATAATGGTCTAGGTTAACCATTGTAACTCATTTAGAAGAAATGAAAAGGAATTATGTGAATTATGTGTTTTATGCTTAATTATTAGGATTTAATTAATTAAGAATAAAAATAAGCGTCAAAATTAAAGTGTGAGATAATCCCAATATCTTTACATAAAGTTGTAGTGGTCGAAACAAGGATTTCGGGGATATAAAGAATACCAAAATCCGAGTTATAACGAAGAAGTTATGACCTGTCGAAGTTTCGCGACAAAACCAGCACGGTGCTGAATGTCGTAAAAAGTGAGTTTTTGATAAACTACTTTTTAGCCTTAGTGATCTAAACGAAAGTCGTAGTATTCATTAAACCGAGAAGTTCGATAAAAAGAACGCCCAAATCTGACTTCGTATGAGGAAGTTATGATTTTTCGAAGTTTCAGCTTAGCAGTAGACAGCTACAAACTCGAATTTTAGATCGAGTGATTTTTAGCCGACACAACCTAAACGAGAATCGAAAGTCTCGTCATTAGTAGCACAACGGTGAAAAGTCTAACGAAAACAGACGTCGGATGAAGAAGTTATGAATTTTTAACGGATTTCCTGTCCCGGTTTGTTAAAAATAATAATAATAAAATTAAATTCAAAACTAGCTGACGAAGTCTAAACGGAAGTTGTAGAGCGTAATTTTAGCTACACGTGCATATAAAGAATGTCAAAAACGGAGCTCGTATGCGAAACTTATGTATTTTAGAAGTTTTGGCACAAAAATCGAGAAAATTCGCATTGTCACGAGTTGCCACGTCACCCTCGCTGAAAAAGTGCCACGTGTGCGAAATTTGGATGATTCATTCGAGCTGTTGAGTCGTCCGAAGGGGTCCAGTGAGGATCCGACGCGTGTTCCCTTCCCTCGTGTGAACAGTAGCTGCGTGGCGGATTCTGATTCGACCGAAGGGAGGCCCAATCCAAAGCTCGCAGCTGGACCGAGCCTCGCACCACCTAGCCTCCGAACCTCGCATGTGGACCAGTAGACCGCGGTCCAATCAGAGGCCGACACTGAGGCCTTCGCACGTGCAGCCACCTGCGGACCTTCGCCTGCGGACCCCACCACCGAAGCCGACTTCGGACCCCTATAAATACAAGGGGTATGCGAGCCATCTCGGTTACTTTTGGAGTTTTGCCATATTTGTGGCATCCTCATTTTCACGGCCAGAAAAGACCGATTTTGTTTATGCTTTATAAAAATCAGAGTACTTCTTTTCATAAAAATGTTGCGGAATTTGTTTCCAGAAAAATACGATAAATACGTTATCAAAACATTTTCAAGATACGTATTTTATTCATTTTAAAACGTTTGGAATGTCATTGTCAATACAGGAACATAAGCATAAACGAAACTTACATTTATTTACACTAGTGATCTACATCTCTTTAATCTCTCAGCGTAATATCACTTCATATCGACACCTGTGATATAAACAAACTGAGCGGATTAGGTTGGGAAACCTGGTGAGTACATAGGGTTTTCAACCCACAATAATATAATTATTATGTTTAATCATCAAACAGTTAACCCAATTACCCATCCCCATTATCTTCTTTATTCTTAAGGATCTACCCTAAGAATCAGCTATTTCTTGTTCATTCATTCCTAAGGAGTATCCTAAGGAATAGGTACGAATTCCATTGTTGTAAATGACACATCTGTCAAGCACAATCTGCTAGTTCTGTCACTAGGGCGCAGCTACCAAAATTGTGACATTCTCTATGGGGCGCATCTGCCTGGATAGTCCTTTAGGCGCATCTACCGGATTATGAGGTTCTTTATTAGGCGCTTCTGCCGGTAGAGTCCTTTAGGCGCATCTGCCGGGTTTGATTGACAATATCGTTTTCGAGAGTCCACTCGCAATACATATCAATGGGTTTTTAGAGTACACCGACGAACACGTCGTTCACAACACCTACAGGCTGCGAGCCTGCTAGTGTTCCACTGGACTGTCTAGAATAGTCCGTGGTTGTCATTCATACTCTGTTGAATGACGGGGCCATCATTTGGGAAAAAGGCTTCTCACATCGTCCACCTCTCACCCTCACCTCACGGTCTATTTCACCTCTCAACTCATCATCCAACTCATATTTCATCTATTACATCTACCCATGTCTTACCCCAACATTTTCGTAGATATAAAATACATATACAGTTTAAATCATTTAAAACGTGTATAAAATCGTTCACCCAGCATAGATAGCAAGTATTCAGATATTATGCACACATAGCACGTAATTTATATAAAATACTTCATATCTATGTGTAAGCTGAAAGTAACTATGCACTCACCTAAAAGGTGGTGACTCAGCACTCGGACAGCGCTTCGATACTCTCAAAACAATTTTCTTTCGATAAAACCTAGTATCAATACCACTAGGGTTTAGTCTAACGATAACCACGACAAATTAATAGTCTAACTATTATTACTATTATATAAGTGTTAATAAACACTCAATATAACTCATAATAATAGCCCAAATAATTATTTTAAGGACCTAATAACATTACAATAATTATTTGAAAGCTATATTAAAAGTTGCTTAAGCGTAACTCACTTACAGCAGATTTTAAAGAAAATTGGGCTTTGCTCGGAGCAGCGTTTCCGAAACCGAAAGACACTTTTTCTCGAGACTCCGGGAGCCTCGGGGCTTCCTTAGGGTGATAGGGGATTTATCTAGGGTTTAGGAGGGTTTAGGGAAGCTAGAGAGAGAAAGTAGTGAGAGAAAGAGTGGAGAAATGTGTGTGAAATACGGGCAACTTCACATGACTTTTATAGGCGCGAAGCCTCGGTGGTACGCTGGGCGTTCAGTAGCTACGCGGGGCGTAGCTTCGGATCAGAACTCCAGGTGGCAAGCTTCGCATGGTGCAACGCGGCCTGTTCTCGGGCCACATGAAGACTCTTCGTACGCGGTGCATTCTGAGCTCGGACGTTAGGCGTAATGCGAGGGTGACGCGTCAAGATCCGAAGCGAATCCTTGGTCAACAAGCAACGACTGAGATTTGGCCACGTCATCTCTGTTCACAATTTTCCTTCTTGACTTCAAAAAATCATAACTTTCGCATACGAGCTCCGTTTTTGACGTTCTTTATATCCACGTGAAGGTGGGAATGTACTCTACAACTTTCGTTTGGACTCCATTGGCTAATTTTGGCTCTATTTTAAAAGTTATATTATTAATAGGCCGGGACAGGATTGGTCCGTTAAATTCTCATAACTTCTTCATCCGACATCCGTTTTCGTCCATATTTTTCTCATTACGCTACTCTTAATGAGATCTTCGATTCTCGTTTTGGTCATGTTGGCTAAAACCCGCTGAGTCTATTATTCGAATTTCGGGTTGTACACTGCTAAGCCGAAACTTCGAAAAATCATAACTTCTTCATACGAAGTCAGATTTGGGCGTTCTTTTTATCGACGCTCTTAGTTTAACATATTCTACGACTTTTGTTTAGATTGCTAAGGCTAAATCTCGCTCTATCGTAAATTCACTATTTACGCTTCCCGGTGTCGTGCCGGTTCTGTCGCGAAACTTCAACAGGTCATAACTTCTTCGTTATAACTCGGATTTCGGCGCTCTTTATATGTACGGAAACCTTGTGACATATTCTACAACTTGATTAAGACTATTTTTTATAAATAATCTTTTGCCTAAAAGTCATTTTCGACACTTATTGCCTCTAAATTGACTAGCCCGGATCTGCGGGCGTTACAATTATCTCCCCCTTAGGATGATTACGTCCCAGAATCATCAATGAAACAGGGCTCATATAATGACTCCATACGTCATCTCTTCATCCTAGGTAATAATTATAATTTCTATATTCCTTCAAGTCTATCTCTTAGACTCATTGACTATAAGTAGTACTCCATCGTGCACCTGCTCTCTACCTCAGGTTAGACTCCAAATTATGACCTATCATCATGTGAAGTACGTTTAGACTCAGGTCTCTTAGAGTTAAATTCTAAAACAGACTATGCCTTCCTTCATGTTTTAATGTGATATAATCACACTTTAACATGTAGCATTTCTAGCTACCAACTTCTTTAACAATGAGCGCGATACTTCTATTGATCGCTTTGATTTCAATTGTTTGGTTTAAGTTGGACGCTACATCAAACTTGGTTCTCTGAACCACGTAACCTACTCATCGTAGTCGGACTTAATGTGATATGACCACTAGGGTCAGGATAACAACAATTTTTCTTAGTCATTACCGAAACAATGGTAACGACATACTTGAATAAAACGAAATCAATTACTAGTTTCTTGGTAACCTTGTGACTTTCCCTGATCCAAGTGTGAGTCATGTGCTTCTGGTAGTATAGGCCTCTACTATCATTCAGACCTACTCATACTCGTCCCAAGTATTGTCCCGCAGTTTTTCCAAGTCACCATACAAGAAAATCACATAACAGCTTAACACATCAAATATCAAAATGAATGTTTTTATTATTCCTTGAAACTATTACATAGGTGTTCAAGTTCACCCTAGACTATGCCTCTAATAGGCTACATCATATGATTTTATGGCTACTTCATAACTCGACCTTCGGATGTCAAGCCTTCACTCCTAAATCCTCGCATTGTCATCTGCTTCGTCATGGATCATTTGAAATGCTCTCGCCTTTGGCTTTGGCGGCACATTTGGCTTTATAGCCCCCTCTCTCTTTGGGCAGTCTTGCTTGAAGTGCCCTTCCTCATTACATTCGTAACACACCCTTTTGTTGAATTTACATTCGTTGGCATACTGCCCATGCTTCCCACACTTGAAACAAGTCACCTCCTCACCGTATTTTCCAGTGTGTTTCTTTTTGCACTTTTCACACCATCTTTCTTCACTTCCTCCTCCTCTTTCGAACTTCTTCGAGAAATTTCTCTTCTCGTTGGAATTTGAAGATCCTTCAAATTTCCTTTTCTCACCCACCTCCGCTGTCTCCAGACCCTTCTCTCGTATCTGGGTCTCCACATTTTTAGCAGCCCAGATGGCGACTTTCAGAGTGGTATTTTGCTTGACCATTGGACCAAAGTCCGCTGGTAATCCGAGGGCAAACTTGTTAACCTTGGAGAGTTCTATTGGGACGAGGTGAGGAACAAGCTTCATTTTCTCAGTAAAGCTTGCAGCGTATTCAGTAACGCTCATTCTTCCCTTCTTCAGATTATGGAATTCGTTGTTGATTTCCAGAAGATCCTGCTCAGAGCAGTATTGCATTTTCAACTGCACCAGAAAATCCTCCCATGACATCTTGCTTGCTTCACCTTTGTGCATTGAATCAGCCAGTAGCTTTCACCAGCTTAGTACTCCAGATTTCAACAGAGGAACCGCGAGAGTGGTCTTCTGCCTGTTGCTACACTCGCAACTCTCAAACATCGTCTCCATCTCAGAGATCCAGTTCATGACTTCCACCGGCGTCGGGCTTCCAGATAGACTCGGTGGTTTGGATGCCATGAAATCCTTGTATTTGCATCCACGTCCATCATTTCCTCCATCCTGGTGGTTTTTCCTAACTATCGGTGGGTTGGCTTGACCAACAGTCCCACTGTAGTTTCCCTCCTCAGTCTGCCCTTCGTTCAACTCGGGCTGTTCAACCTGTATGGACGCTTCCTCTTGATTTTGTTGGATCAAATGTCTGGTTTCCTCCATTTGACGATCCAACATCGCCTGGATCATTGCTTGCACTCCGGCCATCGTTATTGGCTCAACAGCGGCTACCACAACCGATATTTGCTCAATCACTGGGGGCTAATCTCGGTTCCCTACGGGTCCTTGCCATCTTGATCTATACACCAAATAAGGCGAATCTAGATCTTTATTTAGGATTGACGTTTAAATCATCCTTATCACCCCGAAACGTTTATATGCTAGTTCTAATATCGTAGTTAAACGCTTAGAATCCTAAACACATAAGGATTCCAGATCCAGTTGGCAATAGACCATAGATCCGAACAAATAACAGCATATTAGGCACAAGCATTTAGCACATAAAAGCATTTTAGGCACAATTCCTAAAATAAGCTAGTGCTCACATCTCACAATCATCGCTTATCATTCTAAGTTTAAGTCTATAAATCTTACAAATTCCTATTTTGCTTAAACTAATGCTCTAATACCAACTGTGACATCCCCATTTTCACGGCCAGAAAAGACCGATTTTGTTTATGCTTTATAAAAATCAGAGTACTTCTTTTCATAAAAATGTTGCGGAATTTGTTTCCAGAAAAATACGATAAATACGTTATCAAAACATTTTCAAGATACGTATTTTATTCATTTTAAAACGTTTGGAATGTCATTGTCAATACAGGAACATAAGCATAAACGAAACTTACATTTATTTACACTAGTGATCTACATCTCTTTAATCTCTCAGCGTAATATCACTTCATATCGACACCTGTGATATAAACAAACTGAGCGGATTAGGTTGGGAAACCAGGTGAGTACATAGGGTTTTCAACCCACAATAATATAATTATTATGTTTAATCATCAAACAGTTAACCCAATTACCCATCCCCATTATCTTCTTTATTCTTAAGGATCTACCCTAAGAATCAGCTATTTCTTGTTCATTCATTCCTAAGGAGTATCCTAAGGAATAGGTACGAATTCCATTGTTGTAAATGACACATCTGTCAAGCACAATCTGCTAGTTCTGTCACTAGGGCGCAGCTACCAAAATTGTGACATTCTCTATGGGGCGCATCTGCCTGAATAGTCCTTTAGGCGCATCTACCGGATTATGAGGTTATCTATTAGGCGCTTCTGCCGGTAGAGTCCTTTAGGCGCATCTGCCGGGTTTGATTGACAATATCGTTTTCGAGAGTCCACTCGCAATACATATCAATGAGTTTTTAGAGTACACCGACGAACACGTCGTTCACAACACCTACAGGCTGCGAGCCTGCTAGTGTTCCACTGGACTGTCTAGAATAGTCCGTGGTTGTCATTCATACTCTGTTGAATGACGGGGCCATCATTTGGGAAAAAGGCTTCTCACATCGTCCACCTCTCACCCTCACCTCACGGTCTATTTCACCTCTTAACTCATCATCCAACTCATATTTCATCTACTACATCTACCCATGTCTTACCCCAACATTTTCGTAGATATAAAATACATATACAGTTTAAATCATTTAAAACGTGTATAAAATCGTTCACCCAGCATAGATAGCAAGTATTCATATAATATGCACACATAGCGCGTAATTTATATAAAATACTTCATATCTATGTGTAAGCTGAAAGTAACTATGCACTCACCTAAAAGGTGGTGACTCAGCACTCGGACAACGCTTCGATACTCTCAAAACAATTTTCCTTCGATAAAACCTAGTATCAATACCACTAGGGTTTAGTCTAACGATAACCGCGACAAATTAATAGTCTAACTATTATTACTATTATATAAGTGTTAATAAACACTCAATATAACTCATAATAATAGCCCAAATAATTATTTTAAGGACCTAATAACATTACAATAATTATTTGAAAGCTATATTAAAAGTTGCGTAAGCGTAGCTCATTTACAGCAGATTTTAAAGAAAATTGGGCTTTGCTCGGAGCAGCGTTTCCGAAACCGAAAGACACTTTTTCTCGGGACTCCGGGAGCCTCGGGGCTTCCTTAGGGTGATAGGGGATTTATCTAGGGTTTAGGAGGGTTTAGGGAAGCTAGAGAGAGAAAGTAGTGAGAGAAAGAGTGGAGAAATGTGTGTGAAATACGGGCAACTTCGCATGACTTTTATAGGCGCGAAGCCTCGGTGGTACGCTGGGTGTTCAGTAGCTACGCGGGGAGTAGCTTCAGATCAGACCTCCAGGTGGCAAGCTTCGCATGGTGCAACGCGGCCTGTTCTCGGGCCACATGAAGACTCTTCGTACGCGGTGCATTCTGAGCTCGGACGTTAGGCGTAATGCGAGGGTGACGCGTCAAGATCCGAAGCGAATCCTTGGTCATCAAGCAACGACTGAGATTTGACCACGTCATCTTTGTTCACAATTTTCCTTCTCGACTTCTAAAAATCATAACTTTCGCATATGAGCTCCGTTTTTGACGTTCTTTATATCCATGCGAAGGTGGGAACGTACTCTACAACTTTTGTTTAGACTTCATTGGCTAATTTTGGCTCTATTTTAAATGTTATATTATTAACAGGCCGGGACAGGATTGGTCCGTTAAATTCTCATAACTTCTTCATCTGACATCCGTTTTCGTCCATCTTTTTATCGTTACGCTACTCTTAACGAGATCTTCGATTCTCGTTTTGGTCGTGTTGGCTAAAACCCGCTCGGTCTATTATTCGAATTTTGGGCTGTACACTACTAAGCCGAAACTTCGAAAAATCATAACTTCTTCATACGAAGTCAGATTTGGGCGTTCTTTTTATCGACGCTTTTAGTTTAACATATTCTACGAGTTTTGTTTAGATTGATAAGGCTAAATCTCTCTCTATCGTAAATTCACTATTTACGCTTCCCGGTGTCGTGCCGGTTCCGTCGCGAAACTTCGACGGGTCATAACTTCTTCGTTATAGCTCGGATTTCGGCGTTCTTTATATGTACGAAAACCTTATGACATATTCTACAACTTGGTTAAGACTATTTATTATAAATAATCTTTTGCCTAAAAGTCGTTTTTGACACTTATTGCCTCTAAATTGACTAGCCCGAATCTGCGGGCGTTACAATATTTAGCTCCTTTCTTCATATTTTCTTCATTTTAACATTCCCCAAAGCCCCGGTATGAATTATAAGCCCCAGAATGCTCCACGAAGTGCCCGAGAATCCCGAAAAATTTATCTTTTCGGTTTCGAAGCCCGACCCTCGCAGAGCCCAGTTTCTCAATAAAACTCCCGGTTTTATTAGAAACGATCGTTTTAGGAAACGAATTGCTGCCCGATTTTCATTAAATCAGGTGAGTGTATAGTAACTTTCACCTTACACATAGATATGAAAGTATTTACCTTAAAATACGTGCTATGTGTAAATATATTAATTGTTTATTTGAAGTGACTGTTGAATTGATGTTTTATACAAGTTTTAAACTATATATATATATATATATATATATATATATATATATATATATATATATATATATATATATATATATATATATATATATATACTAGTTTATAACCCGTGGGAACCACGGTTATAAAATTAATCAACTTTTATAGTAAAAACTCAAAATTATTAATAAATTATTTTAAAAAAAATTATTAATTTAAGAGATATTTTTTTATTAGTTATGTGAAATTATAATCATTGATTCAAATAAATATATAAAATTAATTTTTAGTATATATTAGATATTTTTTATTTGTGAATTAATGAAAACAATAATTTAAAATTTAAAATTTAAAATAAAATCACATTAATGAGGAGGTCTAATAAATTTAAAACGGAAAACTAATAGATTGACAAGTGGTAACACATTAATTAAAATGTCTAATATGGTGACACATGGCAAAAAAGCTACTCTTTTATTAGTATATATATATATATATATATATATATATATATATATATATATATATATATATATATATATATATATATATATATATATATATATATATATATATGTTGGGTAAAATATGGGTAGATGAATTAGATGATGTGTGATGAAATAAAAGTGATGAGAGGTATCGATGTTTGATGATCTAGTCATCTAGCAGAGTATAGACAACGGCCATAGACTATTTTAGATAGCTCAGTGGAATGTTAGTAGACTTGTAATCGGTATGTATGTTTGAACTATATGTTCATTAGGTATTTTTGGACTATGTGTTCATCCATTAGTTCTTCCTTTTTGACACTATTACGTGTCGGGGTACAGGAGCGTACGGGAGTACTTTATCAGTATTTTCCCTATACTTTTATTTAGAAGAGCTTTGGAGTCCTTGTTATTTTATGAAGTGGTCGGACTAGCTTCATGAGTTAGTGATATAGATCATGAGTTGAGAGTGAGTGGTGAAATATGGGAAGAGCTTTTACCCAGATGTTGGCGTGAGTGGTGCAATATGAGAAAAGCCCTTACCCAAAGTTGACCCCCGTCATTCAGCAGAGTAGGGATGACAACCATGGACTGTTCTAGACGGTCTTCGGAACACTAGTAGGCTCGCAACCTGTAGGTGTTAATGGACTTGAGTGTTCATTCGTTGTACTCTAAGACCCCCGTCCTTCAGCAGAGTATGGATGACAACCATGGACTGTTTTGACGGTCTGTGGAACATTAGCAGGCTTGTAACCTGTAGGTGTTAATGGACTTAAGTGTCCATTCACTGTACTCTATTCCCCTCATGAGTGCCTTTAGGGGAAATAAGGCTGGGGAAAACCCCTTAGTATGTTCATCAGCTGTATAGAAAACCCATTGACATGTATTGCGGGGGGGAGGACTCCCGTAGGAAATACCGTCGAGGAATAAGAGCTATGGATTAGCACATGGCGACGATGTGCTTCGTGCCTATTTGACATAAATTGTTGAAGGAAAGCAATGTTGTCACCTTGTTGGTTGTTTATGTTAGGATGTCTTGTTTGACATAATTGCTGGGGGGAAACAATGTTGTCACCCCGATGTTTGTTTTATTTGACATAACTTGCTGAGGAACCCCCAAAGCAATGTTGTCACCCCTAGTGATAATCCTTAGGCTAGGTCCCTTGTGATAGTTGTTTTAGGGACGTAAAGTGAGGATAATGGGAATGGGTAATTAGGGTTGTTTTGGTTGATGAAATTAATAAATTTATTGATTGAGAACTTAATAAGTTTATTATTTATTGTGGGTTGAAAACCCTATATGCTCACCAGGCTCCCAAGCCTGACCCACTCAGTTTATTTGTATCACGGGTATCGATACGAAGTTGCTTTACACCGCGAGATTAAAAGAGAAGTAGATCACTAGTGTAAATGAATGTAAGTTTTGTTTATGCTTATGTTTTTGTATTGACAATGACATCCTAATGGTTTAAGTGATTAAAATACATTTCTTCAGAAATGATTTAATAATATATTTATTATGTTTTTCTGGGAATAAATTCCGCAACACTTTTAATCAAATGATTACTCTGAAATTATTTCAAAAGCATAAATTAAACCGGTCTTTTCTGGCCGTGAAATTGGGGATGTCACATTTTTGGGTCGTTACAAGTTGGTATCAGAACCTTGGTTTGAGGGATTCAGACATACTTTCGGGTGTGTCTGAACTCAGACTAAAGAAAAACGTTTTAAGTAAAGAATTTATAAGACAAGAAAGGGTGTGGTGCATGCAATCAGCCGAGCTTGAGTAAGTTTCCCCATAATACCCATAGTTGTCATCTCTTATGATATTATTATGAATCTATGAATCGCATGCTAGTTAGGGCTAGGGGAGATGCCAGTATATGTTGTATGAGCTGGTAGACTTGCATTCTAATGTTGAGTAGTCAGCAATAGGTTGGCCAGATATGTGGTGCTTGTAGCCATAAGGATATTAGATGGCATGCTGGAATGAGAATGATAATTGGTATTTGTAACTGCAATGTGTATGTTTTGAAATTTGTATACGGTTAGGATCTTATAATCTTAGAATAGCTGATTTGACCTTATTTCCTGTGGTCTTATGGTAGAGTCTATTATTCGACAGTTTATTAGATCCTATTATGTATATAATTTGCATGCATAAGGCAACCGACAACGAGGATGAATATGGACAACATGGGTTGTGGTATATGGGCCGAATGTTCTATGATAGTTTGTGGGTCAGAGATTACCCTAGGGTAAGCCTAGGATGAGGTTAGTGACATGTGTTACCTGCTTACAGGATGTATGTCTGGATAGACTGATTTGTCTAGTGTATGCTGGTCAGATTTACCAATTACCTGAATGTTGCTTGCTTTGTGCTTTGTAGGACTTTTATTAATGTGAGTTAGTTATTAAGTGAATATGCTAAGTCATATGTAGCATAGAATAGATAATCTCAAAGTGATGGACTTGACCCTATTGCACATCTCTTGTATGAGTCTAACCGTTCTAGGGATGAGACTTTTACTTGAAGGATTATCTGATCTCTGCTACATGTGGCTATATTCATGAGGTAGCTAGTTGACATTAACGGGAATCTTTCAGCAGCTGAGGGCATGGTGAGGTTGGGAACCTAGGAAAGCCTAAGATATGCTCCAGTGAGTTTAGTGGGGTGATTCGGTAAAGTTGGTAACCTAGGGGGAGCCTAGGAGGTGCTATGGTATAGATCATCTTGCTGTTTAGCAAACATTTAGTATACCTGTGAAGTAAGTGACTTAGAGGATTCGGTAGGATTGTTGAGGAAAGTATGGATAAGTGTGGAAGGTAGTATTGGGCCCATACTACTGAAAGAACATGATCCATACTCGAATCGGTGAGAGTCTTGGAGAATCTGAGAAGCTTATAGGAAGGAGAATTCTTGGTTATGCCTTGATCGTGGGAATAGCTACTTTGCAGAATGGGGATGAGCACGCATGGATGGGACCACGGTTAGGTCCCGACTCCGGTGGTGAGCCAATTAGCGAAAGGACTGCCAAGATTTCGAGTTCTCCTTGAATCTCTTGTATCATGCGGGAAGGGTTGATTGTGAGATTTATTGCTCTTTGGGATTTGAAACTATGTCTTGGTAATAGTTTATATTTGGTTTAGAGAAAGGGTTGCTCCAGCTACTGTAGTTCAGTTGTTGGCGATGGAGCTGGTGCGGGTGTCAGGGTGCGAGACCCTAAATGATATGGATCTCAGAGTCGAGGACGGAAGATTGATTACGAGGACCTCAATGAGAGAGGTTCAGGTCAGGTGAATTTATTGGAGGGTCTCGGGTAGAGACCCAAGAGTTTGGATCAACTTTTGAGAGGCCAGCAGGGTCAGATCCAGTGCAACGCTTGCAAAAACTGCACAATGAAGTTTAGTTCCAAGGGTTTGGATTGTTATTGGGATCAGAATGAGGTGTTACATTATGTTCTCAGGGTGGCCAAGGTATCATGGGAGGAGGTGGTCAGGATTCCTTCAGAAGTTTGCGGATATGCTATCTTCGGCCATTTCCGGTGGATATCGGGTATTTGTATCGCTTGGGAATTGTGATAAGTTGGATGTTGGGTCGGTTTTCTGCTATTTTCTGGGTTATCAAGGGTTGTCAGGTGCCATTCAGCATGTTGAGGATTCTTTGAGAGATCTTCAGACGGATGTATCTTGCGGAGCGGATCCCGCGTGTATCGTGATTGCTCTGAGTCATTGTCGGGATCTGTTCAGTGATCTGGGTTGCTACGGGTGTAGCAGGTTTGGCCACGCCTTCAAGGATTTCCCATAGGGAGTAAGCCCGTTATATTTTCGTTGTGTTCAGGTGGACGACAAGGAGGTCGATTGTCTGACGATCAGGGAGCAGCAGTGAGTACACCTGCTCCAGTCATTTTCGGGGTTGGTTCAAGGGCTTGAACGAGGGAGTTATGACTAGTTTTCAGTAGCCTTAGTATTGATGTTTGGAAGAGCCGTCGGGATTGCCAAGGGAAGAGAGATTTGTCGCTGAGGTTTGGTTAGACTATCCGTTCGTTGGAATCCGAGATCAGAGCGTGATGTCGTTTTTGTAAGCGTTTGAGGTCATTGATGTTGTTGGGATACAAGAAGTGTTTGTTGGATTTCAGGAAGTGTGCTGTGTGGGGAGGGATATTTTTGGTGTGCTAGCCTTGGTAAGCACCGGTCGTCAGCAAGGTGAGCATTGGAACGTAATGAGGATTGGGATTCCTTCAATTTTCATGTGCCGAACAGACTTAGTTGAATCTAAGTGGGGGAGAACTGTCCAGGTATCCAGGGCAAAAGCAAGGGTGAAAGTGATGTAAGACTACGGGGGAGCCATAGCATTCACTAATGGTCAGCTAGGGTATTGTGTTGTAAGACTGCGGGGGAGTCGTAACATTCACTAGCAGTAGAGAGTGTTATACGACTGTGGGGGTGCCATAGTGTTCACAGATTCTTTCAGGTGATTTGGACTAGGGCAGGCTAGTTCGCAGGGTTGTGAGGGAGCCACAACTTAGTTAGGATCAGGACCAGAGGTGATTGACCGATCAGTTATTTGGGGGTGAGCCCGGATGGTTATGGGAATTTAGGATGGAACCGGTAGAGACTGTTGAGCTAAGGGTTGGACCTTGTGATACAGGATCTTGTGGTCGAGTAGTGCATGTTTCTGTAGGGCTACGACTGGGTAGCCCTGATATTGGATCTCATAAGAACCTGATGGTTGGACCGGGGTGCGAGACTGGAAGTCTCAGGAAATCGGCTAAGGGTATTTATTAATCGGTCGGGTAAAGGATGACGGGAAGTCATGGTGCATTATGCAAATGCCGATTCGAGGATCTCTAGATAGCAGCGGAGTAACAATTCGGATTTGGATTGGAACCTGAATCGGAATTTGTGCAAGATTTTGTTTCAGTGAGATGGGATGTGGGGCATCTATATGCCAAGGGCATCGAGGTCAGAATTCAAGGGTGGTGAATGGGTTGGTTTAATGGTAGTTTAATCCATTGTGATGTGTATCGGGTGGCTCTATCTATAATAGAGTCACGACATGTCGGAATCAGGAAACAGTAGGTCGAAGGAGATCGGGTATGATGTAAGACTACAACTATTCTGGTAGTATTCACCTTTTTTGCGTTGGATTCAGTGGCGACAGGTTGACAACCTATCTCGATCAGATGGATCAAATGGATTGAAGGAGATATGGCAGTTTTGGTTTGACGAGGTATCCTTCGGAGGTCGCAGGGGACTACTGAGTGTGTTTTTGGCTTAGCAATCGGGTAGGTGTACGGTGTTCTGAACAATTGGCAAACAGGTTAGGACCAGGGAGGTCCCCGGGTGTTCTCAAGGAAAGCAGCCATGTGGCAGCAAGAGGAATAGGAGCGACTTCAGTGATCTGGGGTCGGTGTGTGAAATTGCTTATTATCCGGTAGTCGTAGTTGATCAGTGATTTTGTTCTTTAGGAAGCCTCAAGGTATTACGAGTGAGAAGTATTCTATCTAGGCTGGTTTCTTGTGAAATCAGTTCGACGATGATTCGATGTGGGCAGTCTGTCAGGGAGACAGACCATATCGAAACTTCATATTTCGGATGAAGCATATATGATCAAGTTGCAAGGTATTCGTTTATCTTCGGGTTCTAGAACCCCACAAGGGTTGGTTTCGGTTGCCTTGGAAAGGCTATGGTATGCTCCGGGTTGTGGCCATGAGACTTTAGTTATGTGGCGTGAGGAAAGGTAAGGGATGATTTCGAGGAAGAAATCTAATTTAAGTGGGGGAGAGTTGTAACACTCGGTTTTGAAAGTGTTTGATTGTGTCTTTAGAGGCCAAAGGTATAAGCGTAATCTGATGATTCAGTCTTTTATGAGTCTTAGGTTTTATTCGAAAGGTTTTAAGGCTTGGGGTGTAGCTAGGAGCGTAGGGATTCTTGCCACCTTTTCGTGGATATAAAGTTCGTCGGAAACGGACTTAGAATGAAGAAGTTATTGTACTGTGAAGTTGTTGGCAGAATTGGCCCTAGAATGGAAAAGCTTGCATTTCGGCCCATGCATGCAAGGTGGCGGCCAGGTGAGTACGCCCAACGTAAGTTGGGGTACGCCCATCGTAGTGCTGGATAATGAAACGCGGATGCTGAAGACGTACGCCTAGCGTACAGGGATTACGCCTATCATACGTCCAGGATCTCTAAAAGCCTAATTTTAGGGTTGGCTCACTATTTAAAGCACATTAAGTCCGAGGGGGTGCGCATCCCTTTCATTCTCAGAGCCTTAAACCCTAAATTCGAGTGGTAGCTTCATCCAAGAGTGTTGTGAGCTTTGTATGTGCATTTTGGGTGGTTTTTGGTGCATTTCAAGAAGATCGAACTTCTTGCAAATATGGGAATCAAGGAGGAGCTTGTGGATCTGGCATTTGGGACTCATTCTCAGCTTGATGAAGGTATAAAGCTTTGATCTTGATCATTCATCTCTTAGATCTACCATTGTGAGTTTTAGTTCATTTTGGTCCCAAGGATGGAACTTAATGGTTGAAATCCAACTCTTAGGCTTAGAGTTACCACTCTTTATGTTAAATGAGTCCCTAAGGCAGAAATTTGCCATCTTGGAGGTCTTAATGGGTTCATGCATGAGTTAAGACCATTTCCATGGAAGTAGATTATCATTTTTGGAGTTTGAGCTTATGTGGGTCATGCAAAGCCATCAAGTAAGCAACTTTATGGTTTAAGACGATGAAGATGACTTGGATTTGTAATTGTAGCTTCTGGAGTAAAGTATTAAGCACTTAATGGAAAAGTGGCTTAATAGAGGAGTACGTTGGGCATACATGTCGTACATGGAGGTACACGTGGCGTACACTCTATTCAGTCAGTACGCTTAGAGTACAAAAGAGTACGCCCCGCATACTCATCAGTTATGGGTTTGGTGTGTTTTGGGCCTCGGGTTGGGCCAAGCAATGGACTTTGTGTTTAGGGGGCCTTGTTGGGCCATCAGGTTTTAGGATTGATATTTCTTTGTGGAGGCCCATTATGGTTTTGAGCCTAATTTGGAAACTTAAGCCATTAAAGGACTTATGGACATTATAGTATCATGCTTTTGTTTTGGGTTTGGGCCATAGTTTTGGATCGTACTAGGACAGGGGTAGAATGGTCATTTTACCCCATTCATGGATTACGGATTATGGTATGGGACCAAATTGCTAATTAGGTATACTGTTTGGTAGTGACAGCTCGGGAAGCTGGCGGGGTAGCAACTAAGGAATTCATGTGGGAAGCTTCTACAGTGCGAGGTGAGTCTTCTCACCATACCAATGGGTCTAAGCACCAAGGCCAGACCATTTTATGCTATGTGGTACACTAGTTGTAGTAGGGATATGTGGTATGATAGTCAACTTTATGCTAATTGGTATGCTAGTGATTATATGATATGTGGTATGCTAGTTGTCTTTGTGATACTTTCATGGAAGACCATGTGGGGTAGCCCATGGCACAATGGTATAAGGCCCTGGGGGGAGCCCACAACATCCTTACATATTTATGTATGTGTTATGTTTAGATACTTCGGTGATACATG
Organism: Lactuca sativa; assembly: GCF_002870075.4. Taxonomy (NCBI): domain Eukaryota; kingdom Viridiplantae; phylum Streptophyta; class Magnoliopsida; order Asterales; family Asteraceae; genus Lactuca; species Lactuca sativa. Next base: position 13,792,150 of record NC_056630.2, on the reverse strand, counting down.
ATATGTTATTTGATTATATATGATATTGGCAGGGAAGACCCGGGGGGGGGGGGGCTGTGGTATTGGTTGTAAGACCATGTGGGGGTAGCCCATGGCATTCCTAGGTAAAGACCATGTGAGGTAGCCTATAACATTCCTAGGTAAAGACCATGTGGGGTAGCGCGCACATGACACGAAGGTGTAAGACCCTGGGGGAGCCCATGGCAGCCTTACAGGTTTATGTATGCATGACTTATGTGGTATGTGTAGCTTTATAGCTAATATGATTTGTGTTATGTGGATTGTGTGGGGTATGCTCTAGGAAACTCTCTAAGCTTCATGCTTACAGGTTTGTTTATGGTTTTAGGTATCATCGTTCTGGAAAGGAAGGGCTCGGATTGATCGCAGTGCACACACCTATGGTTTCCGCAATGAATGATTTTGGGATAAACTCTAATAAATGTTTTACTTAAGGATGATTTGAAATGTTTGAGATAAATGGTATCAATGTTTTAGCTATACTGAAAATGAAATTTTTACCCTAGATGTAAGTCTCTAATCTGCCCGTGTATCAGTCAGATCTGTTTGATGGTGCGGAATCCCAATCAAACGGATGATGTCAGTTCAAATAGAAGAGAAGGAGAAGAAGAATAAAATGAATCTTGAATGTATTAATGATATGAATGAAATTTCTTACACAAGATTCACCCACACAAACATTCCTTTCTCTTTGGCCGTAAACTCCTTAGGGTTCATCAACCTCTACTCCTCACCCTAACACCTCTATTTATACATGTTGGATATGGGCCGGAAACAAATGGGTCGTAAATGAGTTTACGGCCGTAAGGTGTTTACGGCCATAAACTCAGCCGTAAACTAGGCCATCAATTCATAAAATATTACACAAAAATATAATTGCCCAGAAAAGCAAAGTATAAACCATATTTTGACCCAACAATCTCCCCCTTGGTTTATAGCTTTTCTTTTCTTAATGACCCAACAAGCTCCCCCTAAAAGGTAGCTGACTCTTCTTGTCAATCTTCAATGAGAGCTTGGCTTCAGCATTTATCTTCAATTTCTTCACAGCATCAGGATGAACATATGAATCTTCAATGAATGACTTCATCTTGAGCACTTGAGGTTTTCTTCAGAATTTAGCATTGAACGCACGTTGGGTGAGGAGGTTTTACGTACTGATTCTTGAAAGATAGTGCTTTCAGCTTGAGAATCTTTAGAGAGAACATCAGAGAGAACTAAACTTCTAGATCACTTCAGCAGGTTCATAGATAGCAGCAGACTGATTGAGGAGGCTTCAATGCAATTCGTCACATAATCTTCAATTGCAGCTTCACTTTGCTTCTAGGGTTGAATGATTGAATGTTGAAAGAATGATCTTCATTTCTTGCTCCTTCGAATGAGAATTTTTCGATGCTCACGGACGAAGCCTTTGGCTCAGAAATCTTCAACACAAACTCCATGAGTCTTATCTATACCTGAAATCACTATTCAAGACAAAAACAAAACTAAAAGAAAACTTAGCACACAAATTAAAATAGAAACAAAAATATTTTTGGATTTTTGATTTTTCTGAAGAAAAAAATAAAACAGAAATAACACTATTTTTGGATTTTTAATTTTTCTGATTTTTCTTTGATTTTTGAATTTTTCTGATTTTTTTTAATTTTTAATTCTCCCCTAATATTTAAATTAGAAGAAACTATAATAAATTTAACAAAAATAAAAATTGATATCTAACTTTAAGAGTGATTTGGGATCAAAGTTTTTAGACAACCTTTATCCACTTGTCGGTACCTTTCATATTCACATCTTTGTCTGGTCGATCGTCGGTATTGTTGTCCACTTAAACACGAAAAATTGTGACAAATTTAGGACATACTATTTGTTACAAGACAGGTGAACTTAAGTTCCTAAAAATTATATTTGATCCTAATTTCTTAGATATTATATCTTAAGGACCATTCATCTGACGACGACCAGTGATATTGTTGTCCACCTAAATTGAGCAGCGAGATCTATAGACAATCTGTATGTGTTCAGTTTTTAAGTGTACTAGAACGTGTTTCCCGCTTCCTAATATGCCCCAGCCATCAAGAACTTCCAGAGTACTCCTTACACCGGGTGAGTAGACAACCATTCAGAGAGAGAAGAGATTCAGAATTCTATTGCTAACTACTTCAGAGGGGTTGAGAAGAAGAAGGTTGCATATGCTGTGTACCATGTCGGATTATAAGTCGCGCAAAGGAGACAGCATATGGCTAACAGATGAGAAGTATTTCACACATATATTTTACACACATATATATCCTGCAGAGAAATAGAGTCGCATATGTTGTGTACCAGGTCGGATTGGAAGTCACGCAAAGGAGACAACATATGACTAACAGACGGAAAGAAAGAAAATGATATTCTACAGACCTAATTTATCGGAATTTACCAGTCGCCCCATCCAACCGGAATTAAGGACAGAATCCGCACATCGAGGAAAAGTTAAACCACGGTTCCAAGTACGGGTTCATTTAATATGACGAGTAGATTCCCATATATATCTCCCTGCTCAACCTATCCGAGCGTCGTATTGTCAGGCTGAACGTATCTAACTAGGTCAAGATTTGTCAAGTCTATAAATTTCCTAAGTTCAACTCTCCCTAGTCAAGTCCATTTAAATTTTTTCGTGCCTACCGACGCATCAAGTCAGAGCATAGACCCTTCAACTTCGGGTACGTTACGCAGACTCAGGTTTCCTGTTATCACTTGATAATATCACTTCCCAAAACATCTCCCTCAAACACAGACTCATAACCAATATATTTTTTATTTTCTGATTTTCTGATGTTTTTGGATTTTTTTTTAATTTTTTTTAATTTTGTTTTTATTTCTCCCCCTAAATTTGTGCATAGGAGAGAAACGAAAGTAAATGCGCAAATTTAAACTATCCTAAAACAAAAATTAGTCTTTAAAGCGAATCAGGTTAAGAAAAAACTTAGGAGTAGAAGAAAACGCAAACCGTAAGTCACCGATTGAATTTGCATCCAGAAGGTCTGAGAATAGCACGCGTAATCTCAGAAACAGATCCGAAAATTCTTCATGTCATTAAGCACAAACCCCGTGAGTGATCACTTCCTTTCTTCTTTTTCCGCAAAGGACACATACTCCCAAACAATATTCTGAGTGTTGTACAGTTGAGAGATGTCCCCTATCAAGTGCCAGGAACAGCCACTACCAACAAACTGAAGTCCGATGATATGCCTCCATAGCTGCTCCGACACAGAGCGGGATTAGTTGGTCTTTGGAACCCAATCCATTTTGAAACTGGTTCGACCTTTGTCATCCTTGCACGGTACTCTCTCCCATGACATGTCCTGCTTATCACAAACAGAAGACATAGAAATATTAGAATCGTTAGTTGATTTGGGAGATTGAGCCTTCGGAACCCATTTGTAGTTGGGTTTAACCCATTCCTTTTTCGATCTGATGGGTTCCTCGGCACTTGATTTGGCACTTGAAGCCGATCTTCGAGATGACTTTGACCTAGCCGGTCTTGGTTTTGTTGGGGCATCTCTTGGATTGGACTTCTTGGTCGGCATTCCCTCCTTGCCCTTGGGATTTTGATTCTTGGCCTTCTGCGCGTTCCAATCAGCATTGTCTGAACGTGACCTTGAGGAGTTTCTTTTGGAGTATCTCCATCTTGGTGCGTTCTGCCACCTTTGTGCATAGTAGGGAAAGTATGCGCGATTAGGACAATTTCTGGCAATGTGTCCAGGTGTTCCACAGTGAAAGCAAGTCTTTTTCTTCACTGTGAAGTTATCTCTTCCTGCCCCTGGTGGCGTATCTTTGCATTGTCTCTTGCTTTTACCACACACACAGTTGCAACAGGAACTCTGTTTAGCTTGAAATGGTGGCCTGTATTTACCAACGGGAGGTTGATTAGAAGCAACAGATTCAGAGTTCAAGGGGTCGTTTGTTTGTTCAGAAGAACTCTCCTTGTTCTCATCCTCTGCTACTTTACCTGCACATGTAACAGAAACATCAATATTTTCAACATTAATAACTCCTCCTGACACAAATCCAGCTGGTTTTCCGTATTTAAGATGTGCCTCCCCGTCAATTTCTTCTTTTTTCATAGGGATGGATGTGTAGTTATGATTGTAGGGAGGAGGTACACTATCATACCCTAGACCCTTGTTTTGATTCCTTTTAAACTGCATGCTTTGGTCTATCATATTTGCAACCACCTCACTTGAGAAATCATATTTTCTAACATCAAGTTTGGCGGTTTCAAACTTTCCTTTCAAAGATTCAACTTCAGCCACTAGCTCAGCATTTTGTTTGACTACATAATCATAGTTTTCACATTTGTTACTGTAGTCTTCCTGAAGTTTCCTAAAGTCCTTGGTTTTTGCTTCTAATTCAGCCTTCAGGGGTTTCTGTCCTTTCCTGAGTTGATATCCTTCATATCTCAGGTCCTCAACTTCTCTTTTAAATAACTCAATTTGTTCTCGAAGAAATTTAATCGTATCTTCACATGATTGAGAAGATGAAACTTCACATGAATGAGAACATGACACTTCATTGACCGGAAGGTTTACAAAACTCTTTAAAGCGTCAAGCTCTTCAATTACTTCAGCAATACTAAGACGATTGAGATCTTTTGTCTTCTTGATGACAACTACGTTCATATCCCACGATTTCGGAAGTGAATTTAGCAGCTTTTTGTTTATCTCTGATTTGGACAAGAAGATCCCGGCTATATTAATCTCAGTAGTGAGAGTAGTAAATCTCTGCAATTGAGTTTCGAGGGTTTCTCCAGGGATATAATCGAAAATGTTGAAATTTTGTCTTAACATATCCTGACGACTCTCTTTCATGTTCTCAACTCCTTCGTAGACCTTAAAATCAATTAATTAAAAAAACAACTAGAAGCAAACGTCAAATTTAAAATGCCTTTTTTTTTATTTTTTAAAAACAACCTTAAAAGTCAAATTTAAAAAAATCAAACTCAAAAGTCGAACTTGAAAAGTCAAACTTAAAAGTCAAACCGAAAAGCTAAATTTGAAAATTTAAAAATTAAACGAAAAAGTCAAAGTTTAAAATCAAAGGTCAAACCTGAAAGTCAAAATCAAAATTTGAAATAATAAGTCAAAAATAAAGAAAGAAAAAAATAAAAACAATTTATTATTATTATTATTATTATTATTATTTTAATTTTGGATGAAAAAGGAATTTTAAAATAAAAGGAAATTGATTTTTTGGGTTAAAAGTGTCAAAATTCGAAATTTGGTGCGAAAAAGACGGGTTATATTTTAATTTTCGAAGGAATGTAACAAGTTATCAGCTAGAGGAGATGGTTAAGGCGCTTGACTTCTATGGTAGGAGACCCGAGTTCGAATCCCGTCACCCCCTTAAATCGTTGCGTGCCCTTATTTTTATTGAAGTGCTGTGCGGCTTGCTTAATTTTGCGAGATCTATCCAAAAACGCAAAAATATTACGAAAATAAGATCAAATATTGCTCCAAATAGAGTTTATCCGTTTGATGGTGCGGCCGGACACACATGGGCCGTAAATGAGTTTACGACCTTAAGGTGTTTACGGCCGTAAACTCAGCCGTAAACTAGGCCATAAATTCATAAATATCACACAAAAATATAATTGCCCAGAAAAGTAAAGTATAAACCATATTTTGACCCAACATTTGATTTTTGGGTCGTTACAAAACAACATAAAACAAGAGTTATACGTCGGGAACTCTTTGATCGATATGTATTGTAAATGTGGTTTAACAGAGAAGGCATTGGAAGTGTTTAAAGAAATGGAACACAAAGATTCGGTTTCCTGTACCTCATTCATTTCAGGACTTGCTGAATGGAAATGCCAATTACGCCCTTGACTTCTTCTCCAATATGAGCCAATTGATGAATTCTCCAGACCGGCAGGAGGTGACAACATTTCCGTCACGATTCGGTTTCCTTGTATGTTATGTATAACAGATAGAGTGTTTGGATCCTTCACGGAGACTCATGAAGTGTATGAGGTAGCTGCTGGACCTGTTATAAAGGCTACTATGGACGACATAGATGGTGTGGTAAGTAAAACTACATTCAATTTTAAAAACACTATTATGCTAATTGCCTGAGTTTATTCATCGTACAAATTAAAAACAGGATTGAGCAAAACACTAGTTAGGGCTAATGTACGATTGCAAATGTAGGAATTGTATTTGCATATGGTGTAACAAACAGTGGGAAGACACATACTATTCATGTAAGCACATTTTTTGAATGGTATTTACAAGCTGATATTGCATATACGATGGCAATTAAGTAAGACTATACTACGTGTAACCCGTTGTTTGAAGAGTTTAATTAATATGGATAATGGAGAAATAAATGCTCTATATCTTAAAAAGGATATGATAAGAGCTTGTGGTAAATACTATATAGCAATTAGTAACATATCCAACTTATATCGGACTTTATCATCTTAAAAAGGATATGATAGGAACTTGTGGTATATACTATATAACAATTAGTAACATATCCAACGTATATTGGACTTTATCTTCTAAGTGGCTAAAAAAATTGTTTAATATTTATGCACACAAAATGTTTCTATATTAAAATAAAGTAATTTAATTAAATTAGAAAAAAATGGAGTGCTAGGAGTATTACCACTCTATATCAAATGCTAAGATTAGGTGTTAAATGGTCAAAACTGAGGTGACACTCTAAAATCTGACGTGACAAGGTGTTAGGAGTGTTACTAGTCCCCTTAGCCTTAGGGATAACTAAATAAAGGTGATTATAATACATCTTAATAGTTAATTTTTGACAAAATTGCAAAAATTATTATTATGGTTTGTTATTTATATGGCTATAGTTTTAAATTGAGCAATCAAATATTATATCTTTATATATTTTTCTTTCTATCATCTTCCTATACACTTAATATTGTAACACTTGTCATATTCAATAAAATTAGTAAAATTTTATTATATTAGTCATCATCTAAAAGTGATATGAGGATGAGTATGAAGAAAAAATAAAAAGATGTCTAATTTCTCTTTTAAATTACAATTCTGTCATTTTTAATATGCTTTGTTGTGGTGTTTGGTCAATTTTTCAAATTGAAAATACTAATTTGCCATGTATAATTAACATACACACATCGACACACACAACCCTCTCTCTCTCTCTCTCTCTCTCTCTCCAAACACTCTGCCAATATCTCTCATCACTTCTCATCTTCATCTCCAAGTTTTATTGTTGCCTTCTCACATATTTTAGGGCTCTCTTACAAGTAAACAACGACCCCATTCAACCACTTCTCATCATCATCTTTTTCTTATAACCATTTCTTCTTTCACACACAAACCCAGGCTAACACACCAATGAAAAATCCATCTTTTGTTTTTCCCATTAAAACACCCACAAATCTTGTACATGGATACACATAATTAGAGAAATCACTGTCTTTTTTTTTCTTTCTTAGTTTCTCTTTCTCTCTTACTCTCACACACACATTGTTACTCATACACAAAACCATCAGATAAACCAACATGTGTCCTACCATGGCTGCCCATTATGTGCCTTATAAATGGGGGTTTCTTGACAATACAAACTAAAGCCAAGACAATCTAAAATTGAGACGTAAAACCAACAAAAATCACAATAATCGATATTTTTTACATGATTGGCTGTTATAAATATGGGATGTATTTGTTGGTTCAAAAAGAATGGTAAAGGTGACAACAAGGAGAAAAGGAATGAAAAGGGTGGTTTGGTATGTTTCCGACGTGGTGACATATATAAAGGAAGAGCAAAAGTACGGGTTGAAAAAAATGGAGAATAAAACACTTAAAGAAAAAAATGCAAAATAAACATAATAAGGACAAATATTTTAATTTAATACAATAAAATGTGTTATCAAGAAAGTATTGGTCCACAATAGCAAGTTTTTAGAAGAGATACTATTTAATTTGAACGAAGATGCCATGTATTGTTTAATTTGCCATGAAAAAAATATGTAAAAATTTCATTTTTATAACCAATATCTATGTAATATAATATTTTTTTTATAATGACAAAATTAATCTACTCTTAATTCAATCTATAGCTAGTCGACTTGAACATTCGATCTCAAAAAGGATAAACAAATACCGCTAGACTATAGTATAAGCCATTTGGTTATACCGCTAGGCTATAATATTTTATTTTAGTGTGCTTAATAAACATCTCTTATTAAATATCAAGTCTCGTTATCATGTCATGTTTTTTCACCCTTATAATTATAAAAATTATATAAATGGTCCATATATTTTACCAAAAATCATAAAATTTGTCTTTGTTAATTTTTTTACGAACATGGTCCTCGTGGTCTCCAAAACTTGCATTAATGGTCTTTTTTGCTAACACGGTTAGTTTTGGTCTTTTCAGGTTGTATGGACCGAGTTTGTGACCGTGCGTAAACCATTAGGACCATTTATGTAATTTTGTCATTATTTTATGTTTATGAGTTTGTGGCTTTTAAAATGTCACTTGGATTTTTCACTTTGAACTTTATAAAATGTTATTTTCACTCTTTTATTTTCTAAAGTTTTGTGTTTACCCCATGTAGTTCATATAATTTTATTTTTTAATACACTACCCTTATAATACACTGGTTAGCGCCTTTGTTCGATTGGACTGGGGCCTCAACTTTTTTAAGGTAAAGACATTGGCAAGGTCCTCTTGCTCTGCTCTGTCCTCAACTACGACGGCTACTGGAGTGAGGTTGCATATATAATAGAGTGGCATTTGGGCCCATAGATAGAGTCATCCCATCCAATGCCTTTTCGTTACCGCTCCGTGGGGGCTTTCTGGAAGAAAGGTGCCAGGTTCATCAGGGTCGAAATCAAACCTGATAGAAGATTCATCAAAGTGCTTGCGGAGTGAGGGCTTTACGACCCGATGATAGGACATAGGACAAACTTGAGCTCTTCTTCTTCATTGGAACCTGCCGTACCAGAAAGATCTTATTATGGCGTCATCTGTTGGGTAGCTCATTTGGCCACGTCTTTGTGAGCTCTTCCTTTGAACTGGATTTGATTTCATCCCTCTTTGAAAGTTGTAGGCCTGGCTTCGCTTTCGTGTGCGGTGTTGTGTAACACCAGCACCCTCCCTTGTTCATTAACCTAAAAAATCTATTTTTGCATGTTTATTTTTATATATGCATCGGTATAAATTCAAGAATGTCAATGTTTTGACATGAATTTATAACTTTCGTTTAGTTAATCTTTTTTATAAAAACTTATTTGTTGTTTTTTTTATGCGGAGGTGGCTGAAGGTGATGCGGGTGGTAGGGTGAAAGAAACGAGCTTTACACCCCTTACTTTCTTTTCTCTTCTCTTCTTTTCTTTGCTATAACTCGGGAGCGGGGTGTTAGGGTTATATGGGGTAGGGGAGTGGTAATGTTCTCTATTCTTTTTTTTTTTAATAATAAAAAGTTAAGCAATAAATTAAAAATATAAAACAAAATAAAAACAACAAAAAAAATATGTTGCTAAATGGTCCAATGACTGACTAACCAAAAAATAAAATTACATTAGACGGATCATATAAATTAATCCAATAATTAAAAACAAAAGCCGGTAAAACTTAATTATGGGCTAATCTAAGTCCGACTAAAGCCCAATCCATTTTACATTGGGCCGATGTTAATGCAGCCCAGAGGCTAGGGCATTGCGGTTTCTTCAACTTTAGATAAAATCGCTCTCAAAAACCCTAATCCAGACCTTGCTTCATATTGTTACACCGAAGTAGCAGCCATCTCTCTGCAGATCGAAGCCGGAAGCGAGTGTTGCAATGGGTAAACCCCGACCACTTCTATAGTTTCACATAATCATGATGCAATATCGTTTATTTTCTCATAATCATCTGTTTAATTTTCATCGTAACTTGTTGAATTGGATGATCGGCGTTTTGAATAATTGAAATGGGGTATGATATCTGTTGCCCTAACAGGTGCTTACACCTACGTGTCGGAGCTATGGAGGAAGAAGCAGTCGGATGTGATGCGATTTATGCAGAGGGTGAGGTGTTGGGAATACCGTCAGCTTCCTTCCATTGTTAGGGTTACTCACCCTACTCGTCCAGACAAGGCTCGCCGTATGGGTTACAAAGCCAAACAGGTACGCTTTTCATCGTTCTATCACGTTAATCATCTAATCGTTTTCTAATTTTCCGGTTTTTGTTAGCTAGATTAGTTAATCATTATATGTTACCCTTGTGCTTCGCTAGGGTTATGTGATCTATCGAGTACGTGTGAGGCGTGGTGGAAGGAAGAGGCCAGTTCCTAAAGGTATCGTGTACGGAAAGCCCACAAACCAGGGAGTGACTCAACTGAAGTTTCAACGAAGCAAGAGATCCGTTGCTGAAGAACGAGCAGGAAGGAAGTTGGGTGGTCTCAATGTTCTTAACTCCTACTGGCTCAATGAGGTATGCATCTGATTTTTGTATATTCATTCACTGATTCTACAACTTTGTCGGCACTGATTACAAGTGATGAATCATGAATGCAGGATTCGACTTACAAGTACTTTGAGGTGATCTTGGTGGATCCTGCTCATGCTGCTATCCGCAATGATCCAAGGATCAACTGGATCTGCAACCCAGTGCACAAACACAGAGAGCTAAGGGGATTGACATCTGCTGGAAAGAAATACAGAGGACTTCGTGGAAAGGGACACTTGAACCACAAGGCACGACCTTCAAGAAGGGCTACATGGAAGAGGAACAACACCTTGTCTCTTCGTCGTTATCGTTGATAAGTTATGGCTTACAATGCTTTCTTCTTCTATTATGAACTTGCTTTTGTTTTGTGTTGTAGTGATATTAAATTTTGGTGTTTAAGAATTGTTGAGACTAAGAATTTTGATGGCAACTTGGCTTCATTGCAGCAACTTCTTAATATGTTGAAATGTGCTCCACTTTTGTTATAATATATGTTTGGGTTCATGTCTGCAACAGTTAACCATCTGTCCCATGTCTTTGTTGATATTTTGGTTCATTCCAGATGATATCTGGAATGAATTAGGGGATATTTTTATTTACGTTTTATTTTTTTTTCAAAAACTCAATGTTGAAAATTGAATCTGTTGTTTGATTTCCATGTATCCAATCTTTAGTCTCTCTTGAAATCAGTCTTCGATGATGAACAAGAAATTATGTCTTCTATCATTATTTTAAATTAGGTATTTTTGTTGAAAGTCTTTTTCTCAACTGTTTAGTTGATGATTTCTGGTTCAGTGGTCATAATCTATTTACGCAAAGGGTTCTGGACCTAAAATAAGTCCAAATTGTTTTCCTCTATAGTCATTGATCTAGTTAGTAAAATTGTAATATCCCATTTTGATTTGTGTTTGTTTTCTTACATGAAACATTTACATGATATGGCCCAACCGATTGGGAGCCATGTTCACGATTGATATGGTATTTCTGCTGATTCATTTTAACAAAAAGTAATGATGACTTGAAAAGGTATATAATTTTTGATTTGTATATATTTGATCATTGATTTTTTTTAGTTTATATTTATCTTTTTAATTTGCTAAACCGTATATATTCAGTTTTTATGGCTGATTATTCTAGATAAATCGGATAAAAAAAGATTTAATAGGTTAATATATTTCTCATTTTGTATATATTTACTTATTAATATTTTTTTTTGTATATTTAGTTCTTAATATATTTTGTTGCAAAATAAGTTTTTGTTTTTGTACACATTCAATACTTATAATTGATTCCGTTAGGTTTTTAATTACGACATCTATGTGGGACAATCATTAACGAGGTGTTTGTGGTTGTTGATGCTAATACCCATCACGGTTTTTACTGTTTGGGTGCTTAGGTCTTATGGTTTGATTTAAGTTTTGTGTTATGGACGTTGTAACTTCTTCATACGATCGCGATTTAAACGATCTTTATATTCACACATTTGTATTTAAGTCTACTATAATTTTCGTCGAGATTACTCTTGTTAAAAAGTATTATTTTTACCTACGATTTTATTTAAAAAATAAAAACGTTTATACATACATTCATAAAAAACGCATGGATATAAAGATCGTAGTAAAAATATGTTACTTTTTAATGGGAGTAATTATAGCAAAAGTTGTAGACTCAAATACGAACACGTGGATATAAAATTTGTTGAAATCTGAGATCGTATGAAGTAGTTACGACGTTCAAAACACAAGACTTAAGCCAAACCACAAGACATAAGCAACAAATCAGTCAAGGTCACGGTGGCCATAAGCAACAACAATCCCGAACACCTCATTAATGATTGTCCTCTGTAGGATGCCGTGAGAAAAACCTAAAGAAATCGATCATAAGTATTGAATATGTACAAAACAACAAGGACTTATTTTGCCCAACAAAAAATATTAAGGACTAAATGTGTACAATATGAGAAGTATATTATCATATTAAGTCATTTTGCCCAACTTACCTAGAACAGTCGGTCATAAGGACTAAATGTGTACGGTTTAACAAGTTGAAGGGGTAAATCTGGATGAAAAAGAACTTAGTGAAAAAATGTGTAAAAATAAATAAATGTGTTACCTTTTTAAGTCATTATCCCTAAATAAAATATTTAGGTTTACGGACCAATAATGTTTAAATATTTGGAAGGGGTGATTTAGTTCCTGAATAGGGTAATAAGGTGTTTGCCTGTTTGGGATTAAGTTTCAAACGACTAAGATTACTAGGAGTGGTGACACTCTTAGCATCTTGTCATATAAGTTTTTTATGGGTGGATGCGGTGCAGTCACGCCGGACCCTTCTCTTTTGAACCAAAAGTATCTGAAAACATTTTAAACATAAACGACACGCACAAAGCTTAGGGAGTTCCCCCAAAATACCGCATACCATACATATACATCAGCTCAAGGCTGTACCAGGTCTATTTCAACTCATATGTAAGCCCATGGTTGTACCATAAGTCAACATAAGACTGTACCAGGTCTATTTCACCCCACATACATATAGCAAACAAGCACACGTGCATACAACACATACAACATGAGTCACAAAGACTACAAGCACATACAATCCCTAGTGTCCTACAGTATAGTGAACAAACTCACCTTAGATCGCTAACAATCCAACTGATGCTCGATCTATTGGACCAGAGAATCCCCACATTAACCAATAAGATAAAACCTAGTTAATAGTTGGATCATAAACCATAATAAGGAATCTAATTCATTAATCCCAACACCCAGGGTAAAATACCATTTTACCTTCCCTCAATTGGCTTAATAACCGAAGCCCAAACTCAATTGCACCAAAAACCCATTAATGGCCCAATTCCAAAAGTTACCTAAAGCCTAATATGGACCCAAATCCATGAAATCCCGAAGCCTAATAGTGGCCCATAATCAGAGGAATTGCGACCCAACAAGGGCCCAAAACCCTAAAGTCCAAAAGATGGCCCAAAATCAAGAAAAAGTCCATGCATTGTACGCTCTACGTACCAGACTTGTACGCCCGACGTACGACTCTTCGATACACAAGGTATAATTCGTCTTTGCTTGAACTTGGGGAGTTCATGCATTACGTTGAACGTATGCCTACGTACGCCCAATGTACTCACCAAGTGATCAAACTTCATATTAAGCACTTAATGCTTAAGACCAAAACGTTCACACCCATATCTAACCTCTAATTAAGTTCTTAATCCATAAAGTTGACAACTTTACTCCTTTGAATATCTTAATGGGACCCAAAACATGTTTTCATCTAACCAAGTCCATAATATGAACACCAACTCTCACATGGTTCATCAAAACCCATCAAGATGACATTTTTATGCACTAACTTCATAAATGCTAAGATCCAACATTCTAAGCTCCTGAAGTAGCTCATACTCACAAGGACAACTCAAGGGACCATAATATGCCCAAAACAAGCCCTAGACTAGATCTAACTCATAAAGTTACCAAGATAGAAACTTTATACCTTCAAGTGCTAGCAAAATGGATGAAGACTCTAGATCTATGAGCTCTACACCAACCAATGCTTGAACACCAAACTCCTTCTTCTTCAAGGTGAGAAACACCAACGGTTGACCACCAAAGCTCAAGAACACTCAAGAACAAGCTAGGGTTTCGTATTTAGGGTTTAATGGGATGGAGGCTGAAGATAGGAGGGTTTGAAGATGAGTTAAGGCCATTAAATAGGGTCCAAGACCCTAAATTAGGGTTTGAGTGTAACGTCCCAAAAATACAGGCCAAAAATTTCATTTTAACAAAACTTTAGTAGTAAAACATCATCCGAACATATCAATTCATAAAACATATCTCGTGTTTGAAAACTAAAGCATGAAAATAATCATAATGTCAGAGTATAATCCCAGAACATCTCATAATGCGAAAAAACCAATGTGTGTATATAATGTGCCGCTACTGCGCCAGCTCTTTCCCCTTCGCTGAAGAGGTACCTGAAAACAAAACTGTAAACTGTAAGCACAAAGCTTAGTGAGTTCCCTCATCGTACCACATACCATACAATCATATCACATACATACTGCCAGGCATTTCTGGGGTGCCCGACCTACCCGGTACGACCATTCTGGGGTGTCGACCTACCCGTACGACCATTTTGGGGTGCCGACCTACCCGTGTCAAGCCATTCTGGGGCGCTGACCTACCCATGTCGAGCTATTCTAGGGTGCTGACTACCCTTCGGTCCTAACAACCGAACCTCTGGGACTATTTCACCCCCTAATACTATTATCACACATATCATAGCATAATCTATCGTCATACATATCTGGGGTGTCCGACCTACCCTTCGGTCCTAACGACCGAATCTCGGGGACCTTTCCCCCTTCTACTACCTCTATCTCATATAACATATCATACTAGGAGCTAAACATATCATAACATACTGTTAGGCATATCTGGGGTGCCTAACCTACCCTTTCGGTCCTAACAATCGAACTCTATCACTATCACATATCCTATCACGCTAGCATATAACATATCAGGTAGTAGCAACACAGATGAATATCACAAAGACAAACATCTAACATACGATCCCTACTGGTGGGCCGGCATTGTGGCCGTAGATCCACCGCTACCGGAAGGTAACTCACCTCGAAAAGTAGCTGCATAAGTCTGCTTGCTAGACGTCTGACTGTTGCACCGGTAATCCTCCGACTATAAATCCATAAACATAGATTAGTCACTCATAAATACCCTTAGGTCAAATGACTGACCTACCCCTGTTCCAAGGTCAACTCCTTGGTCAAAGTCAGCTTCCGGTTGACTGGACTCGCCGAGTCCTTCTCCTATTATCCCAACACTAACTCATCAAGTCCCTCTTCCCACTCACTGAGTCACCTTTAACTCATTACTTGGGACGATTAGACTGACTCGCGATCCGACTCGCCGAGTCCCATGAGCAGATCTCCTACTCGCTTCCACATCCTCACCAGAGCATCCATCTTGAGGATTTGGGTTTCAGGGACTATTGCTACACGTTAAATTACTAATTCCGTGTGCAGCTACGAAGGTTTGGACCTTCTACACTTAAACCCCTCCTAACTCAGTAACAGTTCATATGACTCGCCGAGTTTGAAGAACAACTCGTCGAGTTCCAAGCAATCTTCATAGGACACGCCGAGTTGTTCATCCAGCTCGTCGAGTCTAAGACCATCTTCATAGAACTCGCCGAGTCCGCTTTGGGACTCGCCGAGTCCCTTCAACCCTCCTCCCATACATACCAAATCTGAGACATGCAACGGTTCCAAACCATAGATCTAAGCTCCTAGGTCATGCTTATCACGTAAAGTTGCAAACTTTACGTGCATGCATGGCCCTATGAGCTCCAAAAGGCAATGTCAAGCTCTTTATGAGGTCATACACTCAATAGGGACCTCAATCACTTCAACCACAGAGACTTTACATTTCTAAGATGTCCATAAGGTCCAGATCTGAAGTCCTTTAAGAACATAGAGCATAAACACATGGAGTTTGAGGTTTTAGGGTTTGAAAACCACCAATTAGGGACAAAAAGGGGATCTAATGAACTAGTGATCAAGGTAGGGACTTTTCTACCTGAATGGAAGCTTCTCACAGTGTAGATTTCGGATCTACTTCCCCTCCTTGCACTCTTCAACCTCCTCCTTCTTCTTCTAAGCTCCAAACTTCCTTCACAAAGCCAAAAATCACTCACAAGAACAATATGGGGGCTAGGGTTTCGCTATACAGCTCTCTGGAAGTGTTAGGGACAAGGGAAGACAATTTAGAGTGTTTAAATAGGGTGAAAACACCCGGGTTAGGGTTTTACTTGTCCAACACGGACTTGCCGAGTCTGGAACCCGACTCGTCGAGTCCCTCACTTAAATCCCGTGCCAAAATTGCTCCTACTCGGTGAGTCGGGCCTCCAACTCGTCGAGTCCAAGGCAAAATGAGAAAAAATACATAACTAGAAATCGTACTAGGAATCCAGTGTTACAAATCTCCCCCACTTATCTTAGACTTCGTCCTCGAAGTCTGCTGCCCGTTCCAGGAACAATTCCGGGTAATGCTCCATCATTTCATCTACCGGCTCCCAAGTCCATTCCGAGCCTTTCCGGTGCTGCCATTGCACCTTCACCAGCTCCACTATCTTGTTCCTCAGATCCTTCGACTTCCTGTCGAGGATAGCCACAGGCCGCTCGATGTAATTCAGGTTGTCATCGACCTAAATATCCTCCAAAGGCACCACTGCCGAGTCATCCACCAAACACTTCCGCAATTGAGAGACGTGGAAAGTGCTGTGGATCTGGCTGACTTTGGCTGGAAGATCCAACCTATACGCCACCTTGCCCACCCGGGCTAATACCCGGAACGGTGCAATGTACCTGGGGCCTAAATTTCCCCGCTTCCTGAATCGGATGACACCTTTCCAAGGCGACACCTTCAGGAGAACCATGTCTAACCTCCAGCTCACTGAGTCCATCTCTTACTCACTGGTTCCACTCGGCATAACTCGAAAAGGGGAAAACAGGGGACTCGCGACTCGACTCGTCGAGTCTGAAGAACGACTTGCCGAGTCGTATACATGCAATCACTATATACTCGATTCTGATTGAATCCAGTTCATTCCATTCGTAGATCTGGGTTCTAAGGGCTTGTTTAACACGTGAAGTTTCCAACTTTACGTGTAAATAAACACCAAATGAAGGTTTTAAGGCTCAAAACACACTATAAGAGTAGTTCTAGGGCTTTCATGCAATATGGCTCCATAAAGGTATTAGATCTAGGCTTCTGGAACTCAAACATAGGTAGATCCGAAGGCTATTCATCTCAATGTGTCCTCTATGCTACTACCAAGCCAAGAACTGGTTCAAGAATTGCTTTAATGGTATTCCAATGGGGATTAAAGCATAGAAACAAAAAAAGGTCGAGTTATACCTTACTATACTCTGAAAAGCCACAAAGATCTTGGATCTCCTTCTTATCCTCTTGATCTACCTTCCTTCTTCTCTCAAGATCTTCAAAGAATCACACCAAATCACACAAAATGCTAAGAGAGTTCTAGGGTTTCGAGAAGGATGCTCTGGGGGAAATGGGGGCTTACTTGGGGTCCCAAAAAGTTGATTAAATAGGGTGCAAACCCTTGAAATTAGGGTTTCATCCAGACTGGCGGACTCGCCGAGTCGCCAACTTAAACGTGCTCAAAATGCTGACTCTACTCGACGAGTCTGGCTACTGACTCGTCGAGTTCCTCTTAAAAACTTGAAAAAAATAATTATCTAAATAACATACCAGAATTTGGGGTGTTACATTGGTGCTCGGCCTTGACCTTCCTGTAGGTCAAGCAACGCTCCACGTACCAGGCTACATCCCGCTTCATGCAAGGCCACCAATAATCCAAACGAAGATCCCTATACATCTTCGTCGCCCCGAGATGAATGGAGAATCTAGATTTGTGCGCCTCTCCCATCAGAACCTGGCGCACGCCTCCATGGTTCGACACCCACACCCTACGGTGTAGTGTCAACAATCCTCGACTGTCATAGTCGAAAGAGGAAATCTGACCCACAATCCTCTCACTCTTCCGATGTTCCTCCTCCATCGTCTCCTGCTGAGCCTCCCGAATCTGCTCCAGCAGCGGAGTCACCACTGTCATCCTCAGACAAACATCTCTGATCGGTGCTGCCTTGCGGCTAAGCGCATCGGCCACCACATTGGCCTTCCCTAGGTGGTAAAGGATCTCACAATCATAATCCTTCACCACATCAAGCCACCGACGCTGTTTCATGTTCAGATTCGGCTGATCCATAAGGTACCTCAAGCTCTTGTGGTCCGTGTAAATCGTATAGCGAACCCCATAGAGGTAATGACGTCAAATCTTGAGGGCGAACACCACAACCCCCAAGATTCGCCCGTTTACTTGGACGGTACTCTCACAATCTCAATACGGACTGAAAAGTCGACTCATACACACAAAGGGCTTCCAAAGCTATAATCGAAACCAACCTTAACAGGGCTCTCAAACCTTGACGACGAACAGATACTTTCCCCACTAGTGTTAACCACTGAAGAATAACCCTCACTATTCTGCCCAAAATCCAATATCCTAAAACCTTGTCTTTCGCTTCGTATACTCCCCTTTCTTTCAAAGGAATCCCTTTCTTCTCGACCGGATATGAGGCCTTACCTGGTGAACAACCTTCCTTAATGGAGGGTGGAAGATCACGAAAGGGAGACAGAGTCCTAACTAAATCATAAAACAAGCTACCATTCCATCTGTCATATCAGTCAAGTCGATCCGATTCGTTCTTATCTATAGATAACGCAAGAGAGAACTTATGACCTCACAGATGGAGAGGGATTCGAACCCCCAGTATTCCTATCAATACTTCGGTTTTCAAGACCAACTCTTTCAACCGCTCAGACATCCGTCCCTTTGGATCCCCGACAGACAGACCATTATGAATCACTGCCAATTCTACTTCAATTCGTAATCCAATCTGAGCATAAACCCTCCTAACCCTGGATTATCTTGTTGTTTCCACTGGGAAACATAATCGCCGACCATTCATCGCTGCCAAAAACCTTGCACTCGATAATCAGGCGATTCTTAACATGAGTCTCCAACGCTAGTACCATCCCAGGCTCATCTTGTTGACCCATAGTTACATTTATGATGCAGTCGAGACCTCCTTGGTCTCACACTTACCTATGAATTAACCGATAAACCAGATCCCCAACCGGTTGTTGAGGATGATAGCCTCACGCAATCGTACCACGCGACTCCTGAACGAGGGTCTATCTAGCAAGAGTTGTCCTAGCTTGCTTGCCACAAAGGCTCCAACGCTAGTACATATGAATTAACCGATAATGTTTTAAAAACCGGTTTTTTAATTGAACCGGTTTGGTGACCGGTTCCTGGTTCAAACGCCGGGTCAACCGATTTCTATAACGTTCATCTTTTTTCCTATTTTCTTACACATAAATACATATATAAATCATGAATTTGATGTTTACAAGTTCAAACATTAAAAATATACATAAAAATAAGTTATAGATCAATCCAAATACATTAAAATTATACATAACCATAAATTTTAGTATGTTACATCAATCCATATACATCACAAAGAAAATAAAAGTATAATACCGAAACATATTAAAATTATACATAACTATAAATTTTAGATGAATACAAACATATTAAAAGCTTTATAACATTTACTATATGTTTTTATTTAGAGAAAACTAAATAAATTTGAAAGAAATCACAAAAGTTTATCATGCAAATGGTTATTTTCCATATGTTTTTATTCGGTTTAACCAGTTCAACCGATTTATTTTGACCGGTTTAATCGGGTTTTTTCTAAAAAACGGCCGGTTCAATCCGATTAAAAAATCGACGTAAAACTGGTGATAGTTGAACCGCGCCCTCCCCCGGTTCCTGGTCCAACCGGTTCGACTTGCCGGTTCAAACCGGTTTTTAAAACATTGAGTTTAAGGATGACGTTTTTATAAACATAATAAAACATAACACCTTCAATTTGTTATGTTATTTTTGAAATAAAGGTTTTAATTATATTAATGTGATGCATTCATCCATGTTTTTTATAAACCGAATAAAACAGAGCATTTTTTTTAATAAAATATACATTTTGAAGATAAAGAACTTTCAAACGACGAGTGTTCTTTTTGAAACAATAGCTTTTTATTTGTTAAGAACATGCAAATACAAAAACACATGAGTGATCATAGGTATACATACACAAGAGAGAGAGAGAGAGAGAGTGAATGAGTGAGAGAGTGTGTGTGTGTGTGTGATCAGTAAAAATGTATAACAAAGAAACATCATTAAATTAATTAAATAAAGTTTGAAACCCTAAACCATAAACATTAAGTACCTTGGTATATTGTACAAAATAACATCAAGATCCAACTACAACCTCTGTTATACCAACCGGGGAAGCGTCCGATATTTATCAAGGAAATATCCAAGCTCCCTGCATACATCAGGACAATACTTTTCCTCATAGGAGGACTCTTGTTACCATAGTGTCACGTGATGACTTTTTCCACAAGTCTATGTGAAGTTTTGTCACACCCCCGAACCAGACGGCGGAAACGTCCGGGGGCTGTCGTGACTCAATTGAATACCATAACATTGAATATATATGAAACAAACAACATTCGTCACCATTCATCAACAGAATACAACCAGTAGTGTTTACATGTCATACATTGTTTGAGATATTACATTTCCAAAAATTAATATTGTTTGGTTCATTCAAAAATAAACTGCAACCGTCACTGAGTATGATTTCCCTTGATTCACTGGTTCCCTGAGAATACAAGTATTTTGAAAAACGTCAACATATGAAATGTTGGTGAGTTCATAAGTAGTGTTGGAAATCGAATGTTTGTATTGCTTGAAAACCCACCAGAAAATCCGATATTTTCTGAAAAGAAAAGCTTTGGAAAACGTTTGTGAAGATCCATAGGTATGCTTGTTTGTTTCTATACTTGCAAAAATTGTTCATTTAAGTTGTATGCGTTTAAAATCTGTATGTGATAAAAACCCTAGGGAAACCCGATGTTCCCCTAGTTCTTTTGAAATCCGTTGAGTTGCGTTGAAACCATTACAAAAATAGTAGTATCGGTCCCAAGCGACGTTGGAAGGTTCTCGAGCATTGATTATTTACTACAAACCCGCATTACACAAATGCCCGGTTTATAGATATACCAACGATTCCCGAAGGCGTCGTCAGTACTAATCACGTTATCCAATCGCCCGGACTATGAGTGGTCCCACATCCGAAGAGAAAGAGGTCACGAAGACCCCGGTAACTCTATTAACCGGCTGGGGAAAAATGTGTGCGAGGGGTCCCCGACCCGCCTCGTAAAATGTGTAGACTTTTCTAGCAATACCATGGCCCTTGGGGTCCAATGATACAAGCCATTGAAAGTCACCCTACGTTGTGCCAAGTCGGTAAAACTCAACACTTCGTAGAAAAAAAATGTCTTCGGGCCTTAAGATCAGGTCATTGGGCTAGCTAGGCCCAACAAACAAGATTTTACACTTTTGGGGCCCAAAGATGGTGCGTAGACGTCTGTGCACACTCGCATGTATGTGTATTACCAATCGTTATTTGTATGTATCAAAGAGTTAGTAGTTGTGGATTTTCATTGGCTCGAGACCGAGCCAATTCGTTTAACAACGACTTTTGGTATTGTAATGAGTTGTATTTCGTTGGTAGTTGAGGTGTCATTATTTGATCACATTGTACATAATGAATCAGCCTTGAAATATTTCTGTTTTCAGCCCCTCATTATTTGTAAAATTTACATTTTCAACCCTTTTATTTGAATATTTCCCGGTTTGGTCCTTAAACTATTTTTCTTGACATTTTAACACCAAAAATTATTGAAATTAATATTTTCCAGCATATTTTTCAAAGAAAACAGTTTAAGTCCCTGAAAATGCAGTTTTTCTCGGTTTTAGCCCATCTTTTCGCAATTTTGACAATTTTGGCCCAAAATGGAAAATTTTTGCAACTTTGGTCCTTTTTAAATTTAAAAAGCATTTTAAACCTTTGAAAAGGGTTTGGGACACTTATAGTCCACTGTTTTACAGAATTTCACAGTTTTGGCCCTTCAAAACAGAAAAATTCGCATAATGGGCCTTATTGGGCCGAAATTTACATTTTTAGCCCAATAGGCTTGAAATTTATGTTTTTAATCCTCAAAATGAATAAAATTCCAGAAATAGTTTTATTGAAACTGTTTTGACACATTTCAACCATCAGAATCTGTAAAATGTCATTTTGGGCCCTTAATTTTGTATTTTTCACATTTTTGGCCCAAGATGTGTGTTTTTAGCTTAAAGAAAATTGTTGCTAACCACTTGGCTATTTATCTAGTATCACTTATTATGTAGTAACATATTTGAAGCTAATATCATAAAACATGAGTTATATCTCGGTTTTGAGGGGTTTAATGGCTAGATCCAACATTAAAACACATATAAGCATACATATAAGCATGGAAATCATACAAGGCATACAAATACATATAGATCTACACTTTCACTTGTATTCCCCCCCCACAAAAACTCTTAAAAACAGAAAATAGGGGTATGAATCTCACCTTGGGGTGTTGACTCGGTTTTTGGAAGAAAAGTTGGAAGAAATGAAGTGATTTTTGGCCTTTGCACTCCTTGATGAACTTTTCGAGATTATGGGGTTTCTAGAGTGCAAGATCACGGTTTTTACATGGATTAGGAAGAGATTTTGATAATAAAAGAAGTTAAACCATAGATCTATGCATAATCTTACCTTAGATGATGATTTACTTGAAAAATCCTCTTGGAAAGCCCCTAAATTTCGAGATTTTTGGAGAGGGGAGGGAAGGAGAGTTCTTTGAGTGTTCTAGAGAGAAAGTTGAGATATTTTGGTGTGTGTGATGATGCTTGGCCGAGAGTGAGAGAGGAGAGAAGAAGAAATGACTTTTGAAGTGATTTGCATGGAGATATGGACTAAGATGCATGGAGACATGTTGGGTAATAATGAGGTGGCAAGCAAATAGTCAACCCTTCTTC
The DNA here is from genome assembly GCF_002870075.4 of Lactuca sativa. Taxonomy (NCBI): domain Eukaryota; kingdom Viridiplantae; phylum Streptophyta; class Magnoliopsida; order Asterales; family Asteraceae; genus Lactuca; species Lactuca sativa. Next base: position 13,769,056 of record NC_056630.2, on the reverse strand, counting down.
TTGGGCTTTTCTTTTGGGCCGAAAATGGGAAGGAAAAAAAAGTTTTTGGGCTTTTTGCTCCTAAGCCCAACATTAGTGTTAATTAGGGTGTTTATTGGACTTATAAAATAAAGTTGTGATTTTTGTGCTTTATTAAGCTAGGTTAGGTTTAATTATGGATCAAAACTTGTGTTTTATTTCCTTCTAGGTTCTACCTAGCCTAAAATATTGAAATAAACGAATGTGGGTCCAATTAGAGCCCAATTAGGGTCCTAAACCCATGATAGTCCAATTGGAAGCTTATTGGTCCATTTGGATCCAATAAAGAAGTCTTAGTCCAAAATGGACTTAACCAAAACTTCTAGGGTCTCCAATTGTTTGATGACTATCTATAGTACTTGTATCTTGTATTTGATTGAAGTTTTTGGTTCTCATTAACTTGGATGTATAGATTACATAGCTTAAAATTTACAGTTGTGACATCATCCCCCCGTTAGAGGGAATTTCGTCCCGAAATTCTGTTTGAAAGCTAGATTTGAGAAAACTAGAATAGGTGAGGGTACTTCTGCTTCATTTGATCTTCGCGTTCCCACGTGAATTCTGGCCCACGCTTTGCGTTCCACCGTACCTTCACGATCGGGATGCGACTCTGCTTAGTACGCTTCACCTCCCTGTCCATGATTTCGATTGGTTCTTCGACGAACAGGAGATTCTCATTGATTTCGATTTCGTCAAGAGGAATGATAAGAGTTTCATCTGATAGGCACTTTTTCAGGTTAGAAACATGAAACACGGGGTGCACACCGTTTAGCTCCGGGGGTAGTTGTAGTCTGTAGGCTACCGGACCTATTCGGGCGACGATTTCGAAAGGTCCAATGTACCGTGGGTTTAACTTTCCTCGTTTTCCGAAACGTATAACCCCTTTCCAGGGTGAGACTTTCAGTAATACTCGATCACCGACCTGGAACTCTAAGGGCTTTCGCCGTTTATCAGCGTAGCTCTTCTGCCGGTCACGCGATGCCTGTAATCGAGCTTTGATCTGGACAATCTTTTCTGTGGTCTCGCGAATGATTTCCGGTCCTGTCATTGCCCTATCCGACGTATGTGTTCCTGCTAGCTGGGTGTCACCTACTTCAGCCCAACATAACGGTGATCTACATTTACGCCCGTACAGTGCTTCGAAAGGGGCCACCTTAATGCTCGAATGATAACTATTGTTATATGAAAACTCGATCAACGGTAGGTGGGTATCCCAAGACTTTCCGAAGTCTATCACGCATGCACGAAGCATGTCTTCAAGCGTCTGAATGGTTCGTTCGCTTTGACCGTCTGTTTGTGGGTGATACGCGGTGCTCATATCAAGATGAGTTCCCATTGCCTTGTGGAGCGACTGCCAAAAGCGTGACGTGAACCTACTGTCCCTATCCGAAATGATGGATTTTGGCACTCCATGAAGTCTTACAATCTCTCGTAGGTACAAACGCGTCAGCCTCTCCATCTTGTAGGACTCTTTGATGGGCAGGAAATGGGCAGATTTCGTCAGTCGGTCGATTATTACCCATATGGTGTCCAATCCGTCCGATGTCTTGGGCAGCTTGGTCACGAAGTCCATGGAAATCCCCTCCCATTTCCACTCAGGGATTGCCGGTTGTTGTAACAATCCGGAAGGTTTCTGGTATTCCACTTTCACTTTGGCACACGTAAGGCACTTACTAACATAAGTTGCGATTTCCGCCTTCATGTTAGGCCACCAATAGTGCTGCTTAATGTCCAAATACATCTTGTCCGAACCAGGATGAATGGAGTATCGTGTCTTGTGGGCTTCCTTCATGACGGTCTCTCTAAATCCTCCGATTTTTGGAACCCAAATGCGGTCCATGAAGTAGTATACCCCATCCTCTTTGACTTCCAGGTTCTTCTCCATTCTGCGTAATGCCTCGCTAGTTTTGTTTTCCGTTTTCATAGCCTCTGCCTGGGCTGATGCGATTTGAACGGTCAGATGAGACTGAATGGTTATCGAGTGCGTTTTCGTACGGCGATTTGTGTATTCCTTTCGACTTAATGCGTCAGCTACCACGTTGGCCTTGCCTGGATGGTACTTGATCTCGCATTCGTAGTCGTTTAACAATTCCACCCATCTTCGTTGTCTCATGTTCAGCTCCTTCTGATTCAAGATGTGCTGGAGGCTCTTGTGGTCCGTAAAGATGGTGCACTTTGTACCGTACAGGTAGTGCCTCCAAATTTTTAGAGCGAAGACCACAGCTCCCAGTTCTAGGTCATGGGTTGTGTAATTTACTTCGTGCGTCTTTAGTTGACGGGACGCATATGCTATCACTCTTCCACGTTGCATGAGAACACAACCTAAGCCTTGATTTGACGCGTCACAGTAAACTACAAAATCTTCCGTTCCTTCAGGTAGAGATAGTACAGGAGCGCTACACAGAGCTTGCTTCAAGGCTCGAAACGCAATCTCTTGTCGGTCTGTCCACTTGAATGGCACACTCTTTTGCGTGAGCAAGGTAAGTGGCTTGGCGATTTTTGAGAAGTTTTGGATGAATCTTCTATAGTAGCCTGCTAGGCCTAAGAACTGACGAATTTCTGTGGGAGTAGTCGGAGTTGCCCATCCTTCCACAGCTTTGACCTTAGAGGGATCCACATGAATTCCATCTTGGCTAACTACGTGACCTAAGAAATTCACACTCCGAAGCCAGAACTCGCACTTGGAGAGTTTGGCGTAAAGCTTTTCCGATCGCAGCGTTTCTAGGACTTGTCGGAGATGTTGGCCATGCTCCTCTTTGCTTCGAGAATAGACGAGGATGTCATCGATAAACACAATGACGAAGTTGTCCAAAAACGGTCGACAGATTCGGTTCATTAGGTCCATAAATGCAGCGGGTGCATTTGTTAGACCGAAGGGCATCACGACGAATTCGTAATGTCCATAGCGGGTTCGGAAAGCGGTTTTAGGAATATCTTCTTCTCGGACCTTGAGTTGATGGTATCCGGACCGTAGATCTATTTTAGAAAATAGCTAGCTCCTTGGAGCTGGTCGAATAAATCATCGATTCGCGGGAGTGGGTAGCGGTTTTTAACAGTGAGTTTATTCAACTCTCTGTAATCGATGCACATTCTGAAAGATCCGTCCTTCTTTTTGACAAAGAGCACCGGAGCTCCCCATGGCGAGTAGCTAGGTCGGATAAATCCCTTGTCCAGAAGCTCACTGAGTTGGCTGGACAATTCCTGCATTTCAGCAGGAGCCAGTCGATATGGTGATTTAGCGAGGGGAGTTGCTCCTGGAACGAGGTCGATTCGGAATTCAACCTGTCTCTCTGGGGGTACTCCTGGAAGATCTTCGGGAAACACGTCCGGATATTCACACGCTACCGGAATGTCTTGGATGTTAGTTTCTTCTTTTGTCTTGTCCACTATGTGGGCCAAGAACGCTAAATTGTTCTTTCGCAGATGTTTTTGCGCTTTGATGCACGAGATAAGACGAAGATTCGTGCTAGGTTTGTCTCCGTAAATTACTAGGGTTTCGTGATTCGGGAGACGAAGGCGAACGGCCTTCTCGTGGCACATAATCTCAGCATGGTGGGGGCTTAACCAATCCATGCCGATAATCACATCGAAACTCCTAATTGACACTGGCATCAGATCTATTCGAAAGACGTGCTGGTTAAGGGTTAGGGTACATCCAGTGTAGATTTCCCTAGTGGATTCGGTCTTCCCATTGGCCATTTCCACCGTATAGGTTTCATTTAGCTTCTGGGGTTGTTGTTTTAGTAAATGTTTAAACTTCTCGCTTACGAAACTTCGCTCCGCTCCGGTATCAAATAAGATGCATGCATAAGTGTGGTTTAGGAGAAACGTACCGGTCACAACTGCGGGATCTTGGACTGCATCACTCTGACCCATGGTCAGCATTCTTCCTGTTCCTCTGTTTCCGGAGTTGTTGTTGTTGTTAGGGCAGTCTCGACGGAAATGCCCCGTCCTTCCACACCCGAAACAGGTGTGGCTAGGCCCTGCGTTGTTGCCGCCGGCATTGGTGTTGTTGGTGTTGCGGTGGTTGTTGTTGTTGTTCTGGTTGTTTCCCTGACTCTGGTTCTGAGAAGGGTAAGTCCTGCAGAACTTTGCAGTGTGTCCCCTTCGATTGCAACTGGTGCAATGGAACTCCCTACATTCTCCTTGGTGATGGAAACCGCATTTGTTGCATTTGGGATGGGTGCCGGAATAGGGTCTTGAAGTATTTGAAGTAGCTGAGGCTGGAGCATGTGATGTGACTGGTACCGGCGCAGTGACAGCGTGAACTGCCACCGTTTGTTGCTTTTTAGAGGTCTCGGGGCCTTGACGCCCCTTCCTCTTGTTGTTCCATCCTTTCTTACCATCGCTCTCCTTCTTCTTCTCAGTCTCTACCGGTTTCTCGCCCTTTTTGTGGTTATGATCATAGAGCCTCTTTGCCAATCTCTTCGCGCTATCAAACGTTTCAGGGTTAGCAGCTATCACGTTCCCTTGAATGGGGGATGTCAATCCCCAAATGAATCGTTCAATCTTCTTCCCCTCTGATGTGATCATACCCGGGCATAACAGAGATAGTTCGCTGAATCTCGATATGTAAACATCGATGTTCCCATTCTGCACCGTGAGATTCCATAGTTCCTGCTCCATCTTCTGTATTTCGCCCCGGGGGCAGTACTCAGCCGTCAACATCTCTTTCATCTCTGCCCAGGGAATAGAGTTGGCGACAGGGAGTGTCATAGCTTCCACATGACCATTCCACCAAGTGAGTGCTTGGTCCACGAAAGTGCAGGCCGCGAACTTCACTTTCATCTGCTCGGGGCACTCGCATATCTCGAACACCGACTCTACCTTCTCGATCCATCGCTTTAGGGCGATCACTCCTCCAGTACCGTTGAAAGTTCGGGGTTTAGCGTTCGCAAAATCCTTGTAGGTGCACGTTTTAGTGAGTCCTTGGTTCGTCCCGTTGTTCGAACTTCCGGATCCTTGCCCGTTACCTCCTCCGTTGTTCCCTCGGTGAAGTTGTGCCATAGCTGCCGTGACCGCAGCAGACACGGCTGCCTGAAAAGCAGTGGAGTCAACTTCCGGCGGGGTTGGTTCGGGATTTCCGCGAGTAGCTGGGCGAGGCATCTTTCTGTCATGAAACGGAAAGACGTTGAGTGTACGTGGTTTTGGTGAGGTTATGATCCTATTAACTAGGTGTAGGGTACGAACCTAAGCATTACTATCATCAAGCATGTAATCATAACAACTCAACACATAACAACCGTGAATATCATAGCAAAACACACAAAAGTTCATTAATATTATCCGTGTTTAGTACAAGAAAATTTGCTCGCAGGAGCATACATTCCGACAGCGTAACGGCTCCATGAGTAGTGTAGTCACTTAAACATAGAGCCGGAGTACATAACATAGTTACTAATCTCCTACTACGATAGGTCTATCCCTAATCGCGATGAGCTGCGTCAGGAGGTGGTGCCGAAGATGTGGATGCTCCCTGAAGACGAGCCACTAGGCGTTCTGCATCCTGAAGTCGAGATTCCCACCTTACCTGCCTCATGTGAAACTCCCGGAGGACGTCACGTGTCTCCTGCTCCGCACGCTCGACTCTAGTCCACAACCGGTGTACTTGATCAGCAGTGTCCTGAGCAAGGTCGCCGGTGTCCCGTAACCGTCTCACCATGACCGGTAGGGCTCGGTCGGCCGGTCCTCCGTCCCTCAAGTCAAAGAACTCACGTGACATGCCAAACGGGGGTCGCTGTCCCTGATGTCTGCTCCATCTCCAAAGATCAATGCCCCAAGGAGGGGTAGGTCCAGTGGGTCCCACACGATAAGCAGGCACCCTGATCGGGTAAGGGGGGTCGATGACCTCGGACTCTGCATCCGAATCACCCCCTTCGCTGTCATCGAGCTCCTCTTCGAAAGGTTCTTCGTCTTCTTCGGGTTCGGCAGGCTCGCCCTCGACTTCTGCTTCCGGTTCCCCATCTGATTCCTCTTCGGGGTCCTCCTCAGGTTCTTCTTCAGGCTCTTCCTCAGGCTCCTCCTCTAGCCACCCGTTGTTTCCCTGATTAGGGAAGTAGGGGTCTCCAGGGTGATGAAAGCCAGCCATGCTGTCTGCGCGAGTACGTAATTATGCTACATTATTCCTAGGGTACTATGACTATTACACAGACCAAGCAATTATTCTTTTTTTTTTTTTTTGGGTGATATAGGGTAAAATTTTTAGGTTCCCTGGCTATTCCGATCTCATCAAGACATGTGTTAGTTTTACCTTGGAGAGAATGTAGTTGATCAGGCTACATTCACTCCTTGGTATTACTAAGAACAGTCCCGAATTAACCGAGATACCAGTATTATGGTGTTTGATTCAGCGTTAGGTCCTTACTCCTAATGCAAGCAAGTGTATTTTATTCATTTGTTTTGTTCAGAGTTATGTTAGTCCCTCTTATTGGTTTATAGTTGCATATCAATGTATGGCTCGACATGCTGGTTCACTATAAACAAAGCTCTGATACCAACCTGTCACACCCCCGAACCAGACGGCGGAAACGTCCGGGGGCTGTCGTGACTCAATTGAATACCATAACATTGAATATATATGAAACAAACAACATTCGTCACCATTCATCAACAGAATACAACCAGTAGTGTTTACATGTCATACATTGTTTGAGATATTACATTTCCAAAAATTAATATTGTTTGGTTCATTCAAAAATAAACTGCAACCGTCACTGAGTATGATTTCCCTTGATTCACTGGTTCCCTGAGAATACAAGTATTTTGAAAAACGTCAACATATGAAATGTTGGTGAGTTCATAAGTAGTGTTGGAAATCGAATGTTTGTATTGCTTGAAAACCCACCAGAAAATCCGATATTTTCTGAAAAGAAAAGCTTTGGAAAACGTTTGTGAAGATCCATAGGTATGCTTGTTTGTTTCTATACTTGCAAAAATTGTTCATTTAAGTTGTATGCGTTTAAAATCTGTATGTGATAAAAACCCTAGGGAAACCCGATGTTCCCCTAGTTCTTTTGAAATCCGTTGAGTTGCGTTGAAACCATTACAAAAATAGTAGTATCGGTCCCAAGCGACGTTGGAAGGTTCTCGAGCATTGATTATTTACTACAAACCCGCATTACACAAATGCCCGGTTTATAGATATACCAACGATTCCCGAAGGCGTCGTCAGTACTAATCACGTTATCCAATCGCCCGGACTATGAGTGGTCCCACATCCGAAGAGAAAGAGGTCACGAAGACCCCGGTAACTCTATTAACCGGCTGGGGAAAAATGTGTGCGAGGGGTCCCCGACCCGCCTCGTAAAATGTGTAGACTTTTCTAGCAATACCATGGCCCTTGGGGTCCAATGATACAAGCCATTGAAAGTCACCCTACGTTGTGCCAAGTCGGTAAAACTCAACACTTCGTAGAAAAAAAATGTCTTCGGGCCTTAAGATCAGGTCATTGGGCTAGCTAGGCCCAACAAACAAGATTTTACACTTTTGGGGCCCAAAGATGGTGCGTAGACGTCTGTGCACACTCGCATGTATGTGTATTACCAATCGTTATTTGTATGTATCAAAGAGTTAGTAGTTGTGGATTTTCATTGGCTCGAGACCGAGCCAATTCGTTTAACAACGACTTTTGGTATTGTAATGAGTTGTATTTCGTTGGTAGTTGAGGTGTCATTATTTGATCACATTGTACATAATGAATCAGCCTTGAAATATTTCTGTTTTCAGCCCCTCATTATTTGTAAAATTTACATTTTCAACCCTTTTATTTGAATATTTCCCGGTTTGGTCCTTAAACTATTTTTCTTGACATTTTAACACCAAAAATTATTGAAATTAATATTTTCCAGCATATTTTTCAAAGAAAACAGTTTAAGTCCCTGAAAATGCAGTTTTTCTCGGTTTTAGCCCATCTTTTCGCAATTTTGACAATTTTGGCCCAAAATGGAAAATTTTTGCAACTTTGGTCCTTTTTAAATTTAAAAAGCATTTTAAACCTTTGAAAAGGGTTTGGGACACTTATAGTCCACTGTTTTACAGAATTTCACAGTTTTGGCCCTTCAAAACAGAAAAATTCGCATAATGGGCCTTATTGGGCCGAAATTTACATTTTTAGCCCAATAGGCTTGAAATTTATGTTTTTAATCCTCAAAATGAATAAAATTCCAGAAATAGTTTTATTGAAACTGTTTTGACACATTTCAACCATCAGAATCTGTAAAATGTCATTTTGGGCCCTTAATTTTGTATTTTTCACATTTTTGGCCCAAGATGTGTGTTTTTAGCTTAAAGAAAATTGTTGCTAACCACTTGGCTATTTATCTAGTATCACTTATTATGTAGTAACATATTTGAAGCTAATATCATAAAACATGAGTTATATCTCGGTTTTGAGGGGTTTAATGGCTAGATCCAACATTAAAACACATATAAGCATACATATAAGCATGGAAATCATACAAGGCATACAAATACATATAGATCTACACTTTCACTTGTATTCCCCCCCCACAAAAACTCTTAAAAACAGAAAATAGGGGTATGAATCTCACCTTGGGGTGTTGACTCGGTTTTTGGAAGAAAAGTTGGAAGAAATGAAGTGATTTTTGGCCTTTGCACTCCTTGATGAACTTTTCGAGATTATGGGGTTTCTAGAGTGCAAGATCACGGTTTTTACATGGATTAGGAAGAGATTTTGATAATAAAAGAAGTTAAACCATAGATCTATGCATAATCTTACCTTAGATGATGATTTACTTGAAAAATCCTCTTGGAAAGCCCCTAAATTTCGAGATTTTTGGAGAGGGGAGGGAAGGAGAGTTCTTTGAGTGTTCTAGAGAGAAAGTTGAGATATTTTGGTGTGTGTGATGATGCTTGGCCGAGAGTGAGAGAGGAGAGAAGAAGAAATGACTTTTGAAGTGATTTGCATGGAGATATGGACTAAGATGCATGGAGACATGTTGGGTAATAATGAGGTGGCAAGCAAATAGTCAACCCTTCTTCTTGGGCTTTTCTTTTGGGCCGAAAATGGGAAGGAAAAAAAAGTTTTTGGGCTTTTTGCTCCTAAGCCCAACATTAGTGTTAATTAGGGTGTTTATTGGACTTATAAAATAAAGTTGTGATTTTTGTGCTTTATTAAGCTAGGTTAGGTTTAATTATGGATCAAAACTTGTGTTTTATTTCCTTCTAGGTTCTACCTAGCCTAAAATATTGAAATAAACGAATGTGGGTCCAATTAGAGCCCAATTAGGGTCCTAAACCCATGATAGTCCAATTGGAAGCTTATTGGTCCATTTGGATCCAATAAAGAAGTCTTAGTCCAAAATGGACTTAACCAAAACTTCTAGGGTCTCCAATTGTTTGATGACTATCTATAGTACTTGTATCTTGTATTTGATTGAAGTTTTTGGTTCTCATTAACTTGGATGTATAGATTACATAGCTTAAAATTTACAGTTGTGACAAGTTTTGCCTCCTCCCTTCTTCCTCCCCTTATGTAATGATTTATAACTCTTCTAGGGTTTGTGAAATTGACCATTCTCCTAGTTATTTTTATTACACTCTTTGGTGTCATTGGGTGTGATACCATTAGAGGGATTCTGGTTTGGGTCCTCTCATCCAAGAAACTGCGAGGAGGACAAAATCTCAAGAATAGAGATCAAGGGCTACATAAGAGGTATGTTATTTTTTCTTTGTATTATGTTTCCATTGGGTAGTAGTGATTAGTATAATACCTAGATCCTTAGGTTACATGCACCTTTAGGTATATCATAGAAATCTCAACACTCCTCAACGAAAGTTTGTAGATCCTGATATTTCTTGACTAGTCTAGACTTTTCTAACTATATATACATGATATTTACAAGTCTCTAGAATATTCCACATTATTCTATGATGTCTTAGAGATTTTTAGGATGTTCTAGTATTATCCAAGTCATTCTTTCATGATCTAGCATGTTCTAGATCATTCCAAAGTCTTCTGATTTGTTCTAGATTCGTCTAGCGTCTTCCTGATTATCCAGGGTCATTCCATCTTGTTCTAGAGACTTCTGTAATTTTCTAGCATCTTACAGGGTCTCGCAGTGTGTTCTTGATCTCTCTGGAGATTCCTCGAGTATTCTTGATCGTTCCATGGTTCATTCGACGATCCTAGAAACTTCGGGAACATGGTACGTGACACCCTCCCCCACTAAAACCGTTGACGTACTCCTTAAGTCTTATATACATATATCTCGATCCTGTCATGGGACTACTTCGTGTCTTTACATTTTCTACAAACTATCTCTTCGAGTAAGGCATGCCTTTCTTTTTCAATACTCCTTAAATTATACTTCTCTCTCAGCCTCATAATATCTTGGATCAATCTTCATGTGGGATAAGGATCCCTGTTTGTTTGAATGTGTCTCGTTCACTCGAACTTCCCTTTTATTCTTCATATTCTTTTTGATCTTATTACTATGGACATATGATATGTGCATACTTCATTCTCTTTCAGTTCATAGTTGAAAGAGTACGAGCATTTGTCTTCCTTCATTCTAAGGGAATGATATGGATTGTTGATCCCTTAGTTATACGCATGGTGTTGTCTCTCTCAAACGACCAAGGACATACATTATATAGGAGGTTCATTCCTAGTACCATGTGATAGTCGTCCATCGGAATGATTATCAAGTTGATGGTCCCTTCCCATTCTGCAATCTTCATAGGTATTCCATGAGAAACTCTAAGGATCGAATTGGATGGAGATTTAACAACCTTTAACCGTCTCGACTCGTTTTTATAATGAATACCTAACTTTTTGACTTCCTCTTTTGCGACAAAACTATATGTTGCCCCAAAATCTATTAGCACCTTAGTATTCCATCCATTCACCTTGGCTTCAACAAACATCAGATACCCTCCTTTGGTTTCGTTCCCTTTTGGTGCTTTCCTCTCATCCTTCGTTATCAATTTAAGAAGACGCATTGAGCTCATTTGTGCTTCTTCTTCATCTTCTTGCAACATCATCACATAAAAGGTCTTCTTTTTCAGACATTCCCGGATCAAGTGAAGATCATCACATAAGTAACACTTGATATCTTTATGTTCTCCATCATGATTTCTCCATTTGATTTCTTTTCCCTTCGAATTTGAGGGTTCATCTTACTTTACTTCTGGTTCCGACGTAAATTGTTCTCTCATATTATTTTTCTTAACCGTAGTTTCCTTACAAAGTTCCATAAGATATTCTGCCATGGCGATAACTTCGTCTATATCTCGAATATTCCTACTCTTGACCTCATTATAAGCCCAAGATTGTAGTCCATCCATGAAATATAATAGCTTGTCTTTTTCCTGCATATCAAGTAACTCCAGCATCAAGCACGTAAACTCGACCACGTACTCTCGAATTGATCCGGTATGCTTTAGCCCATGAAGTTTCTTCATTGCTATGCCTTCAACATTATATGAGCATAATTGTATCTTAATTTGTCTCTTGAATTCTTCCCATATGTCTATGATGTATAAACCTTTTTTAATGTCTTCGTGCTTCATTCTCCACCATAGATCTACAATTTTGCATAGATAAAGGACAGTCGTATCTATCTTCGTCTCGTCGTCCTTCACTTGACTAGATTTAAAGTAACATTCCATCGACCAAAATAATTTGTTAAGTTCTTTAGGGTCTGTTTAGCTCCATACTTCATTGGTTTAGGTGCTTCCGTGTATGACAATGTTTTTGCAATGGATCCTCCGACGATTGCTGCCTTGCACAAGTTTACTTTAGCTTCCAACATGGTTACCTTCTCATGGAACTCGTTCTGCAAGGTGTTGATGAGTTCAATAAATTCTTCCTTGGTGAAACTGATGGACTCCTTCTTTCCATCACTCGTGTCGTTTATATCACCAATGAATTGCTTGTTGGTATCCTTCCACTCAAGGATCTCACCGATGTTAATCTCCACCCTTGTGAGCTTGTGTTCTAAGCTTGCCATGACATCTACTGATTGATCCCTCTTCTTGGACTTCCTCCCCTTTTGCTCGACGTGATGGGGAATATTGGCTACTTATCTTTATCACTCCAACCCTATTTATAAGGTTCTTACACCTCCTCACATAAGTTTGTAGATCCCGATATTTCTTGACTAATCAAGACTCTTCTAAATATATATACATGATTTTACAAGTCTCTAGAATATGTCATACTAGTCTACGATGTCCTAGAGATTTCTAGGACATTCTAGTATTATCCAAGTCATTCTTGCATAATCTAGCGTGTTCTAGATCATTCCAAAGTCTTTCGAGTTGTTCTAGCTTCGTCTAGCATCTTCCTGATTATTCAAGATCGTTCCATCTTGTTCCGGGGGCTTCTGTGATTTTCTAGCATCTTTTAGGGTCTCGTAGTGTGTTCCTGATCTCTCCGGAGACTCATCGAGTATTCTTGATCGTTCCATAGTTCATTCGACGATCCCAGAAAATCCTGGAAATTTGGTCCGTGATAGTAGGGTAAAATAGCGGTCTAAAGTCATTTTCGTGATATAATGAGTTTTTATTTAAGAAAAAAGAAGTTTAAAAGAAATGATGAATCTGAGAAGAAGAAGACGATAAACTATATATTCTTTATTAATTATACTAGGTGAATGCCCGCGCGTTGCGCAGAAGCATATATATAACTGAAATCTGTACATTTTTGTTTTTAAATATAACAATAATGTTATTGTTAAATTTGATATAATAATTCGTGTACTAAGGAGATATAATATATTGATTATTTTGAAGAGTAAATTACACGAATGATCCCTATGGTTTGGGGTGATTTTTACGCTTGGTCCATAACTTATTTTTTTAACTCGGAAGGTCCCTACTATTTGTTTTTGTTACGCGTTTTGTCCCTACTGTTTTTTTTGTTACGCGTTTGGTCTCTGTTTTACCTAAAAAAGACTATTCTTTTAAATATGTAAAATTTGTGGGGTAGGTAAGGTAAGGTGAATGGATGGGGTTGGGGTGTTTTTATTTAAATAAATTATAAAATCAAGGGAAAAATAGTCTTTTTAGGTAAGACACATACCAAGTGTGTAACAAAAGCAAATAGCAGGGACCTTCCAAGTTAAAAAAAAAAATAAGTCAGGGACTAAACACGCAAATTACTCTAAACCATAGGGGACCATTCATGTAATTTACTCTATTTTGAATTATATGATAATATATACATCTATTAAAACTGTATAATCTCAATCTTTTAAATGACTTCTACCTGCAGGTTACTCATGAATAAAATAAAATATAATATATAGTTTAATGTTATTTATAGTTGTAGTTATCATTAATTATTTTTTTTTAATTTATTTACTTAACGTTTTAATTTCTATCATTGAAATTATTTAAAACATCAAACAATTTTTTTTTTTTTGATTTTAAAGGTAACAATATAATCATTTATATAAAGTTATTTTTAACTATTGATATTGTAAGTTATTTTAAGATAATTATTTGAAAACTTTTAATGATTATAAAAATATCTTTAGAAAATATTTTAGTTAAATTGATATTATAATTTAGTTTTTGCATTTAGCACTACAATTTATCATTTTTAACTATTCACAAAATATTCTTTGGGTTTTTTAAGTGGAACTGAAATTTATATTGAAGTTGACCTTGTAATATTATATTTAAATTAACAATTTAAGTATTTTGTCTAAACTGTTCAAAAGTTGTAGCTTTAAATTGATAATGGTTTACATACAACAACATATTAAATCTAATAAATTAAGTATAATGTATTAAAAGTTAAAGACATAACTTTATAAGTAGAAGTAAAAATATTATTTAATATTGAAATTTAGTTTATTTATAATTACACTTTAGATTTGATACTTATTTAATCTTATTAACCAACTTATAATCATTATTAGAAAGACACTACAATTTATCACTTTTAACTATTTACAAAATATTCTTTAGGTTGTTGAAGTTGAACTAAAATTTATATTTAAGTTGATCCTATAAGGTTATATTTAAATTAACAATTTAAGTATTTTATACAAATTGTTCAAAAGTTGTAGCTTTAAAATGATAATGATTTACATACAACAACATATTAGACCTAATAAATTAAGTATAATATGTTAAAAGTTAAAAACATAACTTTATAAGTAAAAAAAATATATTTTTTTAATATTGAAATTTTGTTTATATATGATTACAATTTAGATTTTATATTTATTTAACCTTATTGATCAACTTATAATCATTATTAGAAAGAAATTAATAAGTCATGAGAGTTTTAAAAGAATGTGGTGAAAGAAAAAAATGAATAGAAGTTTCAAATGAATGTGGTGAAAGAAAAAATACTTCATTTATAAGTATATAATGATATGATCACGGTTTTTAATTAATTATTTAGAAAATTAATTTAGTGTGTAATTTAATTAACAGTGAGAGTGTGGAGTTAATTTTAAAGAAAAAGGAAGTCAAAGTAAAGCTATTGTGGTATCATAAGGTAGAAGGTACCCACAAGAGTCCAAAGCAATGGACAAATTTATGTATCTTTGCTTCCTGTAGAGTCTGACGTGAACAATCACACCTCTCGAACGTATATTTTATTTTTATTTTTTTGTTTTTAGCAGGAAGAATGTAAAATATAAATGTCGGTTATTTTGAAAAGGTAGAGTTGAGTACTGCATAATAAAGTATTTTCATTAAAAAAATGAGTAATGTATGAAACAGTTAGATGTCACATGATCTCGTAGTTTAAACATTTAATATGCTTAATAAATAAGTTACTTATATATAGATGTTGTCATATTATCAAGTGTTGGTCTTTATTTTGGGGTTTATCATTATTCAATAGATGGATCGTTATAAGAAAAACAAAAAAAAAAGAGAAAAAAAACAATTAATGGACATGCAATGTTTGAAAATATGTATAGCTTTCATTAGTTTGATTTAGATATTGATGGTTTCATCTTTTTAGAAATTTGATTCCCCTTCTTAATGTTTAAAAGTAATATTTTAATAAACATTATTAAGTATACTTAAAATGCTCATATATAATAATAAGACACAATTAGATTTTTTTTATTAATCAAAACAAATTTTATTAAAAACCTGTTTCCATGAGTGGCTTTACTACAAACAAAAATTTAAGGTAGATACGAACTTAAGTATCAAGATGAAGATGAAACATTGCATCTGCATCTCTTTTAACATCTTGAAATGAAAATTCTTATTTTTTAGAACATGAAAGAAATACAATTTGCAGTTAGCTTTAGATTTTTTGTATTGATTTGATAGAAGAGATTCCGAATTTTATTTATTTTTAATTTAAGAATGTACGTTTTTATAAACTTAATAAAACATAACACCTTCTATTTGTTAAGTTATTTGTGAAATAAAGGTTTTAATTATATAATTGTGATGCATGCATCCGTGGTTTTTATGAACCGAATAAAACAAAGCACCTTTTTTTAATAAAATCTATATTTTGAAGAAAAAAGAACTTTCCAACGACGAGTATTCTTTTTGAAACACAAGCTTTTGATTTGTTAAGAACATGCATTTACAAAAACACATGAGTCACCATACGTACACACACAGAGAGAGAGGACAAAGAAACATCAGTAAATTAAATAAAATTTGAAACCCTAAAGCCTAAACATTCACTACCTTGGTATATTATGCAGAATAGCATTGTAACACCCATAAAAATTATGCCAACTTCAAACTTTTAAAAACATTTCAAAACCATTAATCAATACAAAACTTGTTTTCAAAATGTATAATATCAGAGTATCCCAGAAACGTAAACATAAATATGAGGAGTTGTACGATCACGCTTTTGCCTTTCTGCGATCCGCTGATGTACCTGAAAGGCTGAAACAATAAACTGAAATTGTAAGCTCGAGGCTTAGTGAGTTCCCCCAATATACCGATATACTACACATAACACATATACAAATAACAGCATGTAGTGGGTCCACAACTTTACAGACTGGATTACCCATGGGCCCACAGTATGAGTCTGGATTGCCTTCCAGGCCCACAACTCACATCTGGATTGAAACCGAGCCCATAGTACGAGTCTCTCTCAGCTCATATTTGGAACGCTCCTAGGTTTGTTGGTTACAGCACGGAGCAGTATCACCTTAACCCATCCCACATAATATGTCGACATATAACACAACTAATGCACATACAGATAATCACATAATACTACAGGTAGTCTTACAGATCTACCTAACTGGCATAACAACTAGTATGCAACACTAACTCTTACTCAACATACTACCAATTGCTAGGATATCATATCCAATGGGTCGGCCTTGGTGCCTTAGACCCCTTAATATGGTGAGGTAACTCACCTCGCAAGTAGTGCCGAAGTACCGAAAACCTCTAATCGCTGTCTCACTAGAAATCCCGAACTATCATATAATAAATACCAAGTCATTACACAGCCTAACAATATTGACTAAGGGTCCACACAATCAATCATAGCCATTCTCTTTATTTGGGCCAAGGCCCAATGCCAAGTCCATAACCTCGAAAGTCCCATGCAAAGCCCATTATTGGCCCAATTTACCAGATTGGGCCCAACTCCCTAATTGGGCCTAATTCCAAGATCCATTAACAAAACATGGCCCACAACATTATATTCATAAAGTCCAGCAAAGGCCCAAATCCAACTAGTCCATAAATAGCCCAAACCCGAAGCCCAATTGTCAAAGGCCCAATAGAGGACGTACGCGGGGCGTCCTCCTCTGGTACGCTAGGCGTACTCGTCCTAATGCTGACCACCATCGGGGTGGTTGACCCAGTACGATGGGCGTACTGGATTTACGTTGGGTTTACGCAATGGTTTGCCAAAATCCGAATAAGTGCTTAATGGCTTATGCACTTAAGCCCAAACTTCAGATCCAATGACCAAATCTATCTAATACGCACAAATTCGCAAATTTTATCACTTTGGATGTCCATAAAGTTCTTAATACTTGGTCTTAATCCATTAAGACCTTCCTACTCCATTCATGGGACATCCAAGCTATTGGGACCTCATTTTTACCACTCAAAACACCTTCAAGAGTCTAGAAGGACAGTTTATTTCGTCCAAATCACATCATGCGCCATCTTGGGACTTTATGGGACAAGAAATGGTTCTTTTAAAGTAAAATGGAAAGATGTATACATATATGCATAAAGTTTGAAGCTTTTTACTTTCTGAAGCTTCTAGGGAACAAACTAACTTCAGATCTACAAGCTTGATCTTCTTCTCCAACTCTGTGATGCAACACCATCTTCTTAAAATACTCAAGAAACACTCAATAAGCTCAAAAACTCAAGGAAATGGATAGGGTTTGGGGAAAACGACTCTAAGAAGTGGAGGATGGGGTAAGGGAGGGTTTTATGCTCATAATGTTGCTTATATATCCCCCAAACGCTAAATGTTAGGGTTTTATCCAAACATAAGTACGCCCAGTTTACACAAGTCTACTCCCATCGTACTACGGCGGACCTTAGTACGCTTAGCGTACTCTTATGTACGCTCAACGTACTCCTCTTTGACCCAAGGTTGCAACCTTGGCCCTTATACTTGTCTTGGCTCTACACTTCCAACCCCAAGGGCTACAATTGACAAAGAAGAGATAGAAGAGGGTTTGGAAATACCTGAAAAATCTCGGGATGTTACAAGCAACAAGATCCACATATAACCTCTCTTGGACCAACCGGGAAGTCTTCAATATTTATCAAGGAAATACACAATCTCCCTGCAAACATTAAACACGTACTTTTCCTCAAAGGATGACTCTTGTAGCCATAGAGTTAAATAGCAGTCTAAAGCCACTTTAGCACTAGAAGGACAAACAATAAATTACAAATGATTAGATACAACCAATAAAGTGGTGCCAGGTCGCAGTTTAAGGTTCATATATAATTTTTTTTACGTTTTCATAAGAATAATTATTTATTTTCGTGATATAGAGAGTTTTTATCCAAGAACTAAGGAGTAGTTTCAGGAAAAGAAATGATGAATCTGAGGGGAAGAAAATGATAAACTATATTATTTATTAATTATATATGGTCATAGTTTTTAATTAATTATTTATAAAATTAATTTAGTGTGTAATTAAATTAATAAAAAGATTGTGAAGTTAATTTCAAAGAAAAAAAAGTCAAAGTAAAGGTGTTGACAATAGTCCAAAGCAATTGACTATTTTATGTATCTTGCTTCTTGTAGAATTTGACATGTACACTCACACCTTTCGAGGGTACTTGTAATTTTATTCTCTAAGTGTATAATCACTCTTTGCTTCATATATATAAAATTTTTTAATTTTTTAATTTTTTGTTTTTAGATGGAATAATGCACGACAGAAATGTAGGTCATTTTCAAGAGTTATATGTGAGTAATGCATGGGGGCGGACACAGGAATTAGTAGTAGGGGTTGCACAAATTTTTTTTTTCGGTCAAACATAATATAAAAAAATAAAATCCGATCAAATATAATGTAAAACATCTAATACAATTTTTTTCCTGGTTAAACATAATATAACAACGATCTATTAGAATTTAAATTTGTCCTCTTCGTACAGACATCTTTTGAAACCGCTCAATTACATTTTCATTCTCAACTTTCGCAAGTGCTTCAGTCTCGACAATACAAAGCAATGCGTCGTTCAAAAATTCATCGCTAATTTTGTTAGGCAAGTCGGTCTTCAAGAAGTTCATCTTTGAAAAACATCTTTCTACACTTGCGATCACTACGGGTAATATCAAAGGCA
Source organism: Lactuca sativa (assembly GCF_002870075.4). NCBI lineage: Eukaryota > Viridiplantae > Streptophyta > Magnoliopsida > Asterales > Asteraceae > Lactuca > Lactuca sativa. The sequence goes on along the minus strand of NC_056630.2, from coordinate 13,750,285 downwards.
ACTTTAAAAGCTTATAAACCAAAGGATAAGACCGATGCTTCCTCGTATTAACCATCAAACAAGAAAGGTCGGAAATTCCTTCAACCTAGTGAAGCGCTCGTCTTTTATGTAAGAGTGATAAAATATCTCAAGTTGTCCTTCAAGGTCTATCATATCTGAATCATCAAAGTCATACTTGTATAACTTACCCAACTTCAATAACTTTGATTTATCAAATTGTGCAAATGAATCACAAGGGCTCAAAGCACCCATGTATTCTAGTAATTGGGTTGCTTGTTTCACTAAATCGATCCCGATATTCTGTAAGTTGCATATCTACCACCGTGTTAAAGATTTCAACCTCAAAATAAAACCTATTAGTCTTTGTAGTCCTATGGTTTCTCGCACCAATATACAACTCTTCCATATCTAAAGTATCAATTTCGTGTGTTTGACAAAAAGATGATACTTTTGGCAAAATGCTAGCAAACCCTATGTTTCTAAAAGAGTGCAACACCTCCATTGTCCCTCTACCCATCGAAGCCGCTTCTAAATTGTCTAGATATTTTCTTTGAAGTTGCTTTGACAATGTACCCATGAGGTGTAAAATGTCATACATCATATGTAAGTAAAACACGAACTCATATGATTTAAAATATGCTAAGATTCCAGATGCTTGTTGACGGTTTGCCAATGACACTCCCTCATCTTTCACAAAATTTAAAACTACAAGAACATCCGCAAACAACTTCATCAAACTTGCGAGTGTGTTGAAATGTGAACCCCATCTTGTTTCTCCCACTTGAACAAGTGTTGTCTCTTGATTTAACCCTCTTCTGGTTTCAAGTTCACCACTACACAAGCTTTTTTGCACCCTTTCTCTTGCTTGCTCTCATAGTAAGTCTTTTCTTTTACACGAGGCACAAACAACATTAACCACCAACGAAATTTGCTCAAAAAAGTCACAAACACCATCATGCTTCTTTGCTACAGCCACAACTACTGATTGAAGTTGGTGTGCAAAGCAATGTACATAAAAAGCCGTGTTATTCTCTTGTAATATCAAAGCTTTCAAACCATTGAATTCCCCCCGCATATTGCTAGCCCCATCGTAACCTTATCCTCTTATCTACTAAAATTTAAAACAATTAATATATATATATATATATATATATATATATATATATATATATATATATATATATAACTTAAATTGAAATAACAAAAAAGTAAAGAATAAATTACTTGACTAAAACTCAACTTATTACTTGTAAGTACTTCATTTATGGCGTTTTTGAGTGTCAAAGAAGATGTATCCTTCATGTGCACTAGTCTTATGAATCTTTCTTTCACAAAGCCAAGACTATCGACATAACGCAAAACAATAGTCATTTGTTCCTTTTTTGAAACATCACTAGATTCATCAACTAGTAAAGCAAAAACATCTTGACCAATCTCTTCACGAATACTCAAAAGTACTTCTTGTGCAAAACATTGCACAAGTTCTTTTTGAATTTTAGGGGAAATAAGTTGATTGTTTTTAGGAGCATTTTCTAAAGTATTGTTGAAAATATCTTCACTAGTCTCTCAAATGGCTTTTAACACTTCAATGTAAAGCCCTTTATTTTCCGAGTTAACCGACTCGTCATGACCACGAAACGATAAACCAGTTTTCAATAAAAGTCTAACAACAATAATAGAAACATGTAATTGAGCTTTATATTTATGGTCCTCTGCTTCGGTTTGCCTCCTCAAGACTACATTAATAGCTTGTTTTTCCCTCATTAAAAACTCACACTTTTCTTTTGCTTTGCTGTGAAAACTATCAACACCACCCACATGAGTTCGAAATGCATCTTTTTTATTCCAAGTATCAAAACCTTAGGAAACAAAAGCATCTCTCCCTCCTTTTTGTCCCATGAGGTCCCCACACAAATAACAGTATAAACAATATGCACTATTCTTTTTCACACTATATTCCAACCAATCAAAGTCATCAAACCATGAAGGAACGAATTTTCTAAATCTATCACCTATTTTTTTTAGGAAACTTATGTGCCCTTACTTGACACGGTCCTTGAAGCAAATATGCTCTTCTTACATCATCTCTTATATTTGGTTTGTAACTTGTAATCAATGGCCTATCCGCCGGTTCCTTTAGAAGGTCTTTCAAGTCAACATTATCATTAGGTTGGTTAGAGCATGGTGTTTGTAGAGTTGCATTAGAAACCGAAGGGATTGATTGATTGGTGATTGGTGTTTGTGGAGTTGCATTAGGATTAGAAATGGAAGGGATTGATTGATTGGTGATTGGTATTTGGGAACATTCTTCACCACTTTCATTAGGATTAGGTCTTTGTCTTTTGGTAAAAAAACCACTTAGTTTAACCTATAAAAACATAACAATTACACCTAATCAAACAATGACTTCAATAAAACAAGTTGCTTTCACCTAATCAAACAATAAATTCAATAAAAACATAGCAATTAGTCAATTACACCTAATCAAACAATGACTTCCATAAAACAAGTTGCTTTCACCTAATCAAACAATAAATTCAATAAAAACATAACAATTACACCTAATCAAACAATGACTTCAATAAAACAAGTTGCTTTCACCCAATTAAACAATAAATTCAATAAAACATATCAATTTCACCTAATCAAACAATCAATTCAATAAAAAACATAGCTATTGCACCTAAGCAAACAATATAACTTCAATAAAACAAATCAATTTCACCCAAGTCAATCAATAACTTCAAAAAAAAAAAAACATATCAATTTCAAATATCTAAATGAATTGGTAGTAGAACTTACTTGTTTCATTGTAGTGTAGGGCTTTGAAGTTTGAACTTTGAAGTAGATTTTGTTATTTGTTAACCAATAAACCAAAACAGTAGAAATTGAAAAAAGACAGAAGTTGATCGATACTTGCTTCAAGTCTTCAAGATAATGATAGATTGAGTATTGTTGAAATCGATCAAGGATTGTGATCGATCCAACAATGAAATCGATCAAGGATGAATGATTGTGAGGTCACGAGTTTTCCAAGGCACGATCGAAGGTCGAACTGTCGAAGGAGTTTTGGACGCAGATCAGGAAGTCGAGTAGTCGAATTGTCGACTGTAATTGTAATCTTTTTTTTTCTTGTACTGATAATACTCAATTAAACACTCAATTAATTAGGATTGGGCTATCTTTTTTACAAGCAATTAGCCCAACTGATAATTTATCCAGTTAAGTTTTATTTTGGGCTTTAGACAATTGGACTATTAGACAATAATTGATTAAAACATTGGGCATTTAGGCTCGTTATTTTTTTTTTCATTTGTTAATTCTTGATACAGTGACAATATTTTTTTTATGTAGTTGGCTACTTGCACAAAAAATTTTAGGTAGCTGCACGATTTTTTTTACGTAGTGGCACAATAGGTAAAAATTTTAAAAATTTAAAAAAAAAATGAAATTTTTTCTACTACGTGCGCGGAAGCTAGGTGTTGTCGGTGCCACATCGGGCACCTAGCTAGGACCGCCCTTGGTAATGCATAATAAAGTCTTATCGTTAAAAAACAAAGTGAGTAATGCATGAAACAGTTATATGTTACATGATCTAATAGTTTAAATATTTAATATGATTAATTAAGAAGTTACTTCTGTATAGATGTTGTGTGATTATCAATTGTTGATCTTTATTTTGGGGTTTATCATTATTCAATAGATATATCACCATAAGAAAAATAAGAAAAAGAAAAAGTATAATTAATCGACATGAAATGTTCGAAAATATGTGTATTTTTCATTAGTTGATTTAGATATTGTAACATTTGTTCTAGGTATAAAATATTTCTCAAAATATTAGAAATCATTGTTGGAACTCGACGAGATGGGGAGCTCCAACTTGTCGTGTGGAGAATATTGTGGCCACGGGTTTTAATGACAAAATTCGACGATTCGGGGTGTCCCAACTCAACGAGTTGGCGGCTGGGATGAAACCCTAATTTTAGGGTGTTGCACCCTATTTAAACGACTTAAACCCCCCTTGGCTGGCCTCCTTACCGGCCACCCTTGTCCAGAAACGCTAAGTTCGTTTATGAACTTGCAAGTTTGAGTGTGTCAGTTGTGGTGAGCTTGGAGAATTGATTTTGGTGATTCTTTGGAAGGTGCTTAGAAGTTAGAAGTATCTAGCTTGGAGGAAGGATTGATTATTGATCCAAAAACTCTTCACCAATAACAGTCTTCTTGAGGTATAAAGTCACATCTTGCCTTGTATTCAACTAGATCTCTTTGTTTGAAGTTTTAGCATGATTTTGGGATTTTGGTTGGGTTGTCCAAGATGTTGAGGTTTCCAAGGGTTAATAAGTTAGATTTGACCCCTTCGTGAGTCCTCTTGACTTAAAGTTGCAAAATTTATTGGTTTCTAAGTTCCATTTATGCAATAAGTCCCTCATCAAGTCTTTATTAAGCCTTAGGGTGTATTTTAGCTTGCATGGACGTAAAGTTGAAAACTTTACGTGATTTTCCAACCTTTGGACACCAGATCTGTGTTTTAGGTCTATGTTGTGAAAGTTTAAGGGCTTAATGGATTAAGACTCACTCTAAGGAACCTAGAGTTTGGGTTTGACTCATTATGGACGGTTCTTAAGGGCAAAGTTGGAAACTTTACCCTTCTAGACATCATTTTGGAAGAGATTTGAGATTTGGAGTCCCTAGATTCGATGGAATCAACTTAATGCATTAAGAGGTTGGATTTCTGGCGAACTCGGCGAGTTCATTAGTGAACTCGATGAGTTGATGGGATTTTTCCCGATCTGTACGGATGATGGAGAAACTCGACGAGCTGAGGGACAACTCGGCGAGTTGGGTCAAGTCAGGTCATTGACTTTGACTTTTGACCTTAGTCTTTGGCCAAGTTTGACCTTTAAGGGGTTTGGGGGCATTTTTAGTTGTATTTAAGGAATTGTTTCTGCTATTGGGTTCGTGTAGAGCGGATATTTGGAGTCCAATCTAGTCAGCTACCGTTTAGTATTGAGGTGAGTCTTCTCACTACACTCGTGGGTCGAAAGCACCAAGGCCGGCCCATTAATTGATATGAGATGATTAGTATTGGAATATATAATGGTTTGCTATTTAATCTATGTATGGGTTTATGTGAAGACCATGGGAGGATCCCATGACATTTGGCAAGGCCCTGGGGGAGCCCATGGCTCGAGGATACAAGACCATGGGGTAGCCCATGGCATTCCATATGAAGACCATGGAGGGAGTACATGGCAAGTTTATATGTATGTGTGCATGGCATTATATGATGTTGTATGTGTTTTGGGAAACTCACTAAGTGTATGCTTACAATTTGTTGGTTGTTTAAGGTACTTCTGACCCTAAGGGCAAAGGCCCGTCTTAATGATGTGGCATGCATTCTCTAGTATTTCTGCACTTAGTTTTTGATACTCTGATTTTTAAAGAACACTATGGTTATCTAATGGGATTTTAGAAACAAATTTAGTTTGTATTTATGATTAAATAAATGAATTTTTTTCTGTAAAATCTAGGCTGTTAGAGATATTGATGATTTCATCCTTTTAGAAATTTGACGCCCCTTCAACTAAATTTATAGATTAATGTTTAAAAGTAATATTTTAGTATACATTATTAAGTATACTTAAAATGCACATATATAATAATAACATAAAATTAGATTTTTTTATTAATCAAAACTACTTTTATTAAAAACTTGTTTGTGTGAGCAGTATTACTGTAAACAAAATTTTAAAATAGATAAGGTCTTAAGTATTAAGACGAAGATGAAACATTGTGTTTTCATCTATTTTTAACATATTGAAATGAAAAATCTGATTTTTTAGAGCATAAAAAGTACAATTTGCAATTAGTTTTAGATTTTTTTTATTGATTTGATAAAAGAGATTCTCAATTTTATTTATTTTTAGTTTAAGGATGTTTGTTTTTATAAACTTAATAAAACACAACACCTTCAATTTTGTTAACTTATTTGTGAAATAAAGGTTTTAATTATAAAAATTTTATGCATACATCCATGTATTTTACAAATTTAATAAAACATATCACCTTTTTTTTCAAAAAAATCTACTTTTTGAAGACGAAGAACTTTCAAACGAAGTGTATTCGTTTTGAAACACAAGCTTTTAATTTGTGAAGAACATGCACTTACAAAAACATATGAGTCATCATAGGTACACATACATAAGAGAGGTACACATACACAAGAGAGAAAAAGAGAGATTAAGAGAGAGAGAGAGAGAGAGAGATCCGTAAAAGTATACAACAAAAAAAACATCAGTAAACTAATTAAATAAAATTTGAAACCCTAAACACTAAACATTCACTACCTTGGTATATTATGTAGAATAGCATCAAGATCCACATACAACTTCTGTCGGACCAACCGGGGAAGTCTTCTATATTTATCAAGAAAATACCCAAACTCCCTGCAGACACCGGGAAAGTACTTTTCCTAAAAGGAGGACTCTTGTAGCCGTAAGGTCAAATAGCGGTCTAAAGACAATTTAGCACTGGTAAAAAGAACAAGAAATAAAAATGATCAGATACAACCAATAGGGTGGCGCCTGGTGGTCATTTAAGGTTCATATGTAATGCTGTTTATACGTTTTCATAAGAATGATTATGTTTTTTTTTGTGATATAGGGATGTTTTATCTAAAAACTAAGAAGTTGTTTCAGGAAAAGAAATGACGAATCTGAGGTGAAGAAGATGATAAGCTATATTCTTTATTAATTATATATGGTCATGGTTTTTAATTAATTAATAGAAATCCAATTTAGTGTGTAATTAAATTAACAAGGATATTGTGGAGTTAATTTCAAAGAAAAAGGAAGTCAAACTAAACCTATTATGGTATCTAAAGGTGTTGACAAGAGTGTAGAATAACTGATTAATTTATGTATCTTTGCTTTCTCCAGAGTCTAACGTGGACACTCACACCTCTCGAGGGTACATTGTAATTTTACTCTCTAAGTGTATAATAACTCTTTGCTTCATATATACACTAACGTTTTAAGGGTAAATTACACCACTCGTCCCTCGTGCAGTTGCCTAAACACAAGTTTAGTCATTGTTTTCAAAAATTAACTCTAACAGTTATGTGTTTGTTTGAAACATACACGCTTCATCCCTATTGACATCAAATGACTATTTTTCCCGAAATAATTTCTTTTTTCATTTTTTTTCATTTCTTGATTAGTTTAAATTAAATAAAATAATAATAAAACAAATATCCACAACCCCTTCTCTCCCTTCATCTCCCTCTTATAACCCATTCTCAATAACCATCCAAGACCCTAAATTGGTGAACCAAAATCGGACCCCAAACCATCATCCCTTATCTTCATTCTCCTCATCTACCTTAAGAACACCAACGACCATCGAAGCTACCAATTTCAAACTATTTTCTTCTTGGTGAAACCTAATACCATCCTAATAATCAAATCGATCCATCATCTGCTCCCAGCGAAAGATATTTATTTTAACAATAACCATCTCCATCAAACAACAATTCAATATTCGAAACCTTGAAATACCAACGAGATTCAATCAACACAAATAACACCCATGAGCAATCAAAATCACAACTTCACGATATCTCATTGTAATCAAAGTATCAACCAATCTTCATCTTCAAAGTAGAAACAAGTAAACGATCAAAATAAGGTCCGAGAAGAATCCATCGAAATCAAATCAAACCTAACTTGACCTAGAACTCAAAATCAAAATTGAAACCTAACGGTTAGAGAAGAAACCTTCATCGAGTTTATCTCCCTTAACTAATTTGTCTCTCTATATCGTGCTACATCTCCATCTCACTTTCTCTCTATCTTGATATCGCATCAAAGCACATGTATGTGTGTGTTTTGGGTTACTCTGTTATCTCCGGTCAGTAACAATAGCGTGTGGTTTTGGTAGTGAAGGGGGTAGACGGGTTAGGGAAATTGAGAGTATGTGTTGAAGAAGAATGGAAAGAAAGACATAGGAGGTGGTCATGGTATTTTTAGCATAACTGAAAGAGATAGAGATTAGAGAGAGTTACCTTTTTTTTAAGTTATAAATTATAATAAACAAAATTAGATTAATTGAATAATAAATATCCAAGGGTATTATGGATATTTCAAATGTGGCATGGACTACATTCGCAACAAAAACACATATCATGGACGAAGGGTGCATGTTTTAAGCAAACGAGGGACGGATCGAGTTAATATTTGAAAATAGAGACTGAATGTGCCTTTTGGCACCTATACGAGGGATGATTGGTGTAATTTTTCCCATTTTTTTTTAGCAGGAAGAATGCAAAATATAAATGTCTGTCATTTTGAAGAGGTAGAGGTGAGTAATGCACGATAAAATCTTGTTGTTCAAAAAAAAAGTGAATAACGTATGAAACAATTAGATGGCACATGATCTAATAGTTTAACCATTCAATATGCTTAATTAACAAGTTACGTCCGTATAGATGTTGTGAGACTATCACTTGTTGGTCTATATTTTGGGTTTATCATTATTCAATAGATGGATCACCATAAGAAAAACAAGAAAAGGGGAAAAAATCAATTAACCGACATATGCAATGTTTGAAAATATGCGTAGTTTTCATTAGTTGATTAAGATATTGATGGTTTCATATTTTTAGAAATCTGATGCCCCTTTCACTAAATTTATAGATTAATGTTTAAAAGTAATATTTTAATATACATTACTAAGTATACATAAAATGCTCATATATAATAACCAGACAAAGTTAGATTTTTTTTATTAATCAAAACTACTTTTGTTTAAAATTTGTTTGTATGAGTTGTTTGCTATAAACAAAAATTTAAACTAGATATGGAATTATGTATTCAGTTTCATCTTTGGCTTCATTGAGGGTCATTTGGTAACTTAAAAACCTTGGGTTTTGCTGGTAGGATTTTCAGGGTTGGTTTTTCCGCTTTTGGGCATTCAGCTTTCATGTGCCCATCTTCTCCGTAATTATAGCATACTTTTACTTTTATTGGGCATTCCAGAGAAGTATGACATGGCTTATTGCATTTGAATCAAATAACACAATTGCCCAAATGCTTTTCCTACACTAACTGCACCACTTTCCTTCTTGATTGCTTCCAGTTTTGTTGTTGTTGCTTCGAGAATTTCTTCTTCTTCTTCTTCTTCTTCTTCTTCTTCTTCTTCTTCTTCTTCTTCTTCTTCTTATTATTATTATTATATATATTAAAATTATCCATCCTTAGCTACAGTAAAATTGCTAAGGATGGACAAAAATGGTCCCCTGTTTATGTATATGTGTTAAAAAAAACCTCCGTTTTCTGCTTTGGGTCTTTTTTGTCATTGTCTGCATTCTTGCTGTACGCGTGTTGTTTGCGCTTTGGTTCACCGTTTTCTCACCCAATGATATTCCGATTTCTGTAAAGCACCGCCAATGATCCCACTGTCACTGCCTTATCAATACAGGTTCTGCTTCGGTTGAATTTTTCTCCCAAATCCGAAATCGCTAACTGCATTCTTGTGCTCACTGCCGCTTCACTCTTCGTATCTACCGCTTCTCGCTTCTTCTTCACCACCGATCTGACCCGTTTTTCTACTTGCTCCAGGTATGTTTTTCCATACTTCCATTCTGACCTCCACCGCCTCCTCTCACTTTCGCTGTCGTTGGTTCGATAATATCAGGGCATGATTGAATACAATGACAAGTGACTTCTTCTTCGTTTTTTACTTTTTTTTATGATCACAAAGTGCAGCGACTGTTTGATAACATTTCCAAAGCTTTGTAAACTTATTATTCGTATTTTCAGGCATTTGAGGATTACATGCAGTGATTAAGGCCTACAGCATCAGCCTGAGACATTTCTCGACAAAAGGATTCTTAGACAAGTATGGGCCTGAGAGAGTACTTGACCAACCTGGTATCTTCTGTGCACAGTGTTAAACATATGATTTAATTTTTTTTTGTTTAATCTTTAATGAACATCTATTGTCCTGAATCTATACTATTTGCCCTAATTTCAATTAGTTGGCAGTTGGAACCGAGGAGGCTTTCACTACCACCGCCCACCACCGTATACGCTGCAGCACCCTTGATGTTGTACTGGGATTTGAAGGATAGTTTGACTATGCTCCCTAACTGGTCGATGAAATGCTTGAACCATGGTATGTTGATTTTCAGCCAAATTAATTGTGTGTGTTGGCATGAGAACTACAACGATTCACATATAATTGTCCTTTGTTTAACTTATCAGGCTATGAAAAACTATAATTACGATGAGGACCCTTTACCCGCTTCCTGTGGAATCACTATTGAGAAACAACTTGCTCAAGTTCAGGGTTGTGTTCTTGAGGCACCAAAGGTTTGTGTGATAGGATAGGGCTATTTATGTAATTTCATATTAGGTTTCTTTTCAATTTAAAATAACCACAGCCATCTCCAGTAATGAATTTACATGTATTTAGGCATTTATATGTTCGGACAAACAGAGGATCATAAGATCACTAACTACCTCTTGATGTTACATTGGAGTTTTAATCGGATTGTGTTGTTCAAACTATTGACTACATTAATGGAATTGAAAGTTTTTTACATTTATTTTGTAGCAGTTTAGCAAGGACTCTAGAAATCTCATCACCTTTTTTTTTTTTGTCAATCCTAGGATCCTGCTTTCTGGTCCTGCAAGTATTTCTTAAATTATGCTTCTTCATCTTCATCTTCATTACTAATTTCTTTATTTAACTGTTTTAGCCTTGCAACAATTAATCTCTAGAGAATTAGATCCCCTCCAAAGTCAAGTAGGTGTCTTTTTGTTTATAGTATTTACTGATTTGCTCTTCGTTTCAGTATGATTTGTGTTCCACAACAAGATGATCTTATATACTCTCGATTAGATGACATTTGACTAATATTCAAATAATTTTTCAAATTCACGTCCTTCCCATTACCATATTAGAGTTAGTATAATCTTACAGGGTATCATCATAATGAATGTTCAATAAAATAATTGGAATTTTTTTCCATGTAATTGAGCTAGACATGCTTTATGTCTAAATAGATTTTTTCCTTCAAGGATCTTATGGTGGTTGTCCTCTTCATTTCAGGATGATTCTTATGCTGATAGTTAGATAAGAGTACCATCGGAGTTGATTTCGTAAGTGTTCTCCCTCTATCTCTTTATGTGTGTGTGTATGTGTATGTGTTTTTGTTTACATTATCACACTATGATCAAGACTTCTTTTGATTTTTGGGGTTTGCTAAAATTACAAATTCATCCTTCAGAAAAGTAGGACTATGGAGCTGGATGGGAAGCTGCAGATTGTGAGTATTATTTCTTGCACATACTCTTGGACTTTAGATATAGTTTACTTCAAAAAATCATTAGGCCAAAGTTACTTTCATTTAATTTATCACTGTTAAATACATGAATATTACTTTTTCAATAAAATCTTTCTCTTGATACAGCGGGATACTGCTGGCCAGGAGTGGTTTCATACTATAACCAGTAGTTACTACAGAGAAGCCCATGGGATAATCGTAAGAATTAATTTTTATGATTTATTAAAAATTTCTGAAAAAAGCTCCATAATTACTTTCATTTTCATAAACTAGATATCAATTCACTGCAATTCAATTGAAGTTCATAATTTTTTTTTTTGCAACACCCATCTTGTATTTGTAAATTTAATAAAAGTAGATCACCCCCCCTTTAAAACCCCCTTAAAGATGAGACAAATCTTTTGAGCTAAAACAAATGAAAATTGCTATTTTTGTAATGATTCCATAGGGAATGTAGCTATTGTTACCTGGTAAGATTTTCTAAAGAAGAGAAATGTTGCAAATCTTGAGGAATTATGAAGTAAGCTTTAATCATTAAATTGCATTTACTTTTTCCGCCCAATGCATTCATATTGATAGTTGTGGGGAGAACCCATCTGACAAACCAGTAAAATTTTGTGTCCCAAAATATAAAATTGGATATTATTTAGCTAAAAAAGAAAGTTATGACTTTTGGTTATACGTAGCATTATACTTTTGACTTCAAAGTAACCTTTTTCCATTCATTTTTAAGTAACTACTTCAATTAAACAATGAATTTAGTCATTTGGAAGGTAACTGATTCAAAATAATATAAAATCATAATTATAATTCCCATTTGTTTGCATCTTTTAAAACAATTGATACATATTGTGTATGATGTCACTGTTATGGAAAGCTTCAACAACGTGTATGTTCTCTTTCTCACTCTCTATTTTACTTTGTGACATTTACCCCATCTTCTGAGGGTAAAACTGGAAAATCAGATGGAAATTGGTCTGGGGCAGGTGTTCTTTATAGTTAGTGTATCTTTCAACCTTAAATTAGTTTTGAAAATTTTTCTTTATATTTAAGAGGTTATTGTGTTGGTTTTGTGGTTAAGAAAAATGTATATATTGTGTACAATTGCCAACAAATATGGGATAATTGGCCAACTAAAAGAGAACAAAAGTTATTTGTTTTTGTGTTGAAATTTAAACTTCATTTGTCACCTTCTTGAAGTCATAATATGGGCTCAATTTGAAATTCATCAAAAAATTTCTAGCAATACTATAAAACAAGTGATTGGTGTGCTAACTTGAATCCATCTCACCTTCATATTGCTTGGCCCATCCCTAATCCATCTCAATCAATGGTCGACTTCTTCGACCTAATGCAAGTGGGAATAGCTGATAGGACAATTATACGGAAGATGAGGGGTAAATTTGTAAAATCGCTTTGTCTTTGTGGCCATGTAAGACAGTGTTACCAATCTCAAACTAAAACAGCAACCTACCCTCCACGAGGAGCGTGGGTATAACTTATTTCTTTTAAATTCAGGGGTAAACTATACTTGGCTACTGATACAACAAAAAATAAAAATTGAGGCTGGAATGGAAAATTAAATGGGAATGGAACGGGAATGGTGGTAGACAAAACAATGGGAATTAGCAGCAGAATGAGAATGAAGTTGAGTAGGTGAAAGTAAATGGTGAACAACGATGTAGACATGCTCAATCTTATGGTTCCTACTTCTCTTTTTGTTACTTGCTGCAGCTTTATATTATGCCAAAACCAAATGTTTTCAACTATAAATTTGGGGAATTATGGACTTAAGGTTTTTTTTAAGTTTATGAACATAAGTTTAGTAATTTGTGTCATTTTTTACTAGGTGTTGATTAAATTGGTTTTTGCTAATAAGCATCTATAATTGAAGGCCTTCCAACCCCTGCAAAGCGGGGGAATCTTCTCTAGTTATTATTATTATTATTATTATTATTATTATTATTCTTTCCTGAGAGACCTCCAGTCTTTCTCTTCTTGCCAACTTCAGCTTTGTCGACGGTCCTTTTTATCATGTTTTCAATAGACTTTGCAACCCAGATGGCTACCTCCAAAGTAGGTGCATGATGTACTGGAATAGAGTACTCCCATGACAGTCCTTTTACATACCTATCAATCTTTTATAGTTCATTGGGAACAATGTGCAAGGCGTACTCCATCTTATCAGTGAAAGCATTGGTATAATCATCATTGGACATGTTGCCCTTCTTGAGTGTCAGGAATTGGCTCAACAGCTCTAGCATGTTTTGAGTTGAGAATAACTTTCGCTTGAAATGCATTAGGAATTCATCCCATGTTAGCTGCAGTGGCTTGTTAGGGCTAATTGTCTTTCCCAGTGTGTTCCAACAACGAACTGGTGCACCTTTGATTTGGCGCACAATGTAAGTGGTTTGTGCTTTACCCGTGCAACCACAAGTAATGAAGGCTAGCTCCATTTCAGAAATCCATTCCATAAGGGCCATTAGATTCTATTTCATGTTAAACGATGTTGGTTTGTAAGTCATAAAGTCCTTATACTTGCACAATCTTTTGAATTCGTCATTCTCTTTAACATCAGGTCTTTCTGGAAGAGGCAACCCTTGGTTACTTTCAGATTCACTGCCTCCTTCCTGAACCGTCGTTTCATGAGTAGGAATCGGTTCATCTTTTATTAGCTCGTTGATTACTGGCTCGTTGATCACTAGAATTCTGCCTCTGTCATTTGCTAGTTCTTGAGTCACAAGTTCCCTAAACTCACGTCATTGTTGATCTAGTATGGTTTTCATCATCAATAGAACTTCTTCCATAGAGAAAGGAGCAGCACCAACCCTAACATTTTGAAGTGTTGGGCCTCTATCCTTATTGACAATTTTGCCGCTTCTTGTGATCGTTATTTCGTTCTATACTCGTAGGTATGAGTAGTATAGAATAATAGTAATTTTACTTAGTAATCATCAAAATATATTTAGAACACAGTAGCAATTAAGGCATCTTCCTATAATACGCTAGTACATGTGTCTATATTATAGCAATTAAGGTATTTATCCTAAAGAATGTTATCACACGCCTCGCCATTTATACTTAACTTCTAAGTTTAAGTCTAGAATTTATAAAAATTCCTAGTTTGCTTAAACTAATGCTCGGATACCAACTGAGACATCCCCCATTTTTTTAAAACCAATTAAAACTTTTTTTTACACTTTAAAATATCAATTGTCTTTGTTGTGGAAAATCCAAGTTAAATAAAACATTTTGACATAACAAATATTATTTAAAAATAACAAAAAATTAAGGATGCCATAATTATCCAACATAGGTTACATCGTAAAGACATAAGGTCCGGAATACTATTACATGCTTGTCTCTTATTCACTCAGCATCCTAACTTAGATTCCAGCAACCTTAGTACCGCTACCTATGATGCATACAAATTGAGTGGGTCAAGTTTGGGAAAAGTTGGTGAGATACATATGGTTTTCAAGCCCATAATAATTTACTAATATTAAATTATATTAATAATCATGCAAATCAAACATTTCCAAACAATATATATATATATATATATATATATATATATATATATATATATATATATATATATATATATATATATATCCAACTTAAATATCTATAGGACATTCTACCCAGACATACTCAGTCCAACCGATTCTCGCAAATCTTAGTTCAACAAATATTTGGAAGAATCGCCTAACCTGATGAATCGTTTGAGTAATTGTTTGACTATACAACTAGGGATTCTTGGCCAGTGTAACTCATTTAAGGCAACCAATGTTTAGAGTAATTATGATAAATATGATATCCCATTTTATCTACGTTCGTGGTTTATAACACCACACTATCAACGTAATTCACAAGACCGTCTAGAATAATCAGGTGTTTTTATCTCACTCTGGAAGATGCTCCAGACATACCCTGCAACTGTTTAATCTGGACCTTTCAATACTGACTATCCAAAAAGAGGACTACTACACTCCGCTTTAAGTCCCACACATTACCCGACTATGAGACTATTCATAATTTCAACTTACTTTGATCTAATATCCTTTATAAGTCTTAAATTAAAATTAATAAGACTATAATAAAAGAAAATCGATTTTAAATAAAGTTTCCGGATTTTACAATACTATTATAACTTAGTAAATAAAATCAACATGAAATACACACACATATATATATATATATATATATATATATATATATATATATATATATATATATATATATATATATATATATATATAATAGTTAACATATAAAAAATCATTCAAACGATAAATATTTAAAATAATTAATTTTATTATAATCAAACACTTGAAATTAACTACATATTCACCTAGTTAAAGGTGAACGACTTTAAGTTAAATATTCACCCAAATACGTTTCAACTTTTTCTTTTAAAAAGAGCCTAGGTAAAATATTATTACGTTTAGTTACTGTTTATAATATTCACGGTTATAATTTTTGTTTCTTAGATTTATCAATAACCCCAAACAAAATAACAACTAATAGCTGATAAGAAACAACCAGGTAAGATCGTATTAGAGATAGGATCCGTTTGGTATATAAAAATATATTGTTTGGAAAATCCACTCTAAACACCTCACTGTTTTTACTTTGTTATAATTTTCGTAAGTAGATCAATCAGTATAACGACTGGTATTAGTGATAAATCTTATTTATAAGTTCATAATAACGATTATAAAACATAAGTATAAGTTATACTTTGTAACGTCCCGAAAACGGTAATAAAATTTTTCATTTAAAAATATATCAAATCATTCATTATTTGTTTAAAAACAACATCAAGTCATAATATTCAAAACATCAGAGTATAATTATTTCAAATGCGGAAATCATGAGGGGGATGTTGTGCCATCAGGTCGGGCTCTTCCCTTTCGAACCAGAAGTACCTGAAACTATAAACATAAACTGTAAGAACAAAGCTCAGTGAATTCCTCAAAATACCACATACCCAAAACATACAAGTGTCATGGGCTATCCCATGGTTTTTCCTTGCAATGTTGAGGGCCAAATCCTAGTCTTACATACAAGTTTTATGGACTACCTTCATGGTCTTTCCTTGCAATGCCGATGGTCAAATCCCGGTCTTGAATACAAGTGTCAGGGGCCAGATCCTGGTCTTTCATACAATTGCTAGGGGTCATATCCTGGTCTTTCATGCAAGTATCACAGAGACAACTAACATTCCACATAACAAGTAATGGGCCGACATTGGTGCCTTCGATTCATAGATATAGTGAGAAAATTCACCTCACATACAGATAAACAAACTGAATAGCACGCTGCTCCTCGATCAACTCTGACAGTCACCTTAATAAAATTAATGACACAATCTCAGCATATATGTCAAAATACCTAAAATACCCCTAGGTCAAACCCTAGTCAAATCCAGGTCAAAGTCAATTTTTAGCCGAGTTGACTCAGTGAGTACGCATGGCGTACTTCTTACATATGTGGGGCGTACATCATGGTTGACCAAAAATCAGGGAGTTGACCACGTATGCGCATCATACCCCTTGGTACACCCAATATACATGAATGCTCACCACCTTACCCATTAACTGCTTAATCCTTAAGCATTTACGTCTAAAATCCAGATATAGGCTCAAAAGGATCTCCTAAACCATAAAGTTTCCAACTTTATGGTTTAGAATGGCTATTAAGACCTTAGCTCCAAAAACCCTAACTTCTTTACCCATTAAGACACCCAAGCACATGCATGGAGAGAAACTAATGACCAAAACACATTTTTATTACTTAGCACACCCTAAAACCTTTGAATGGACAACTCAAACGTCTTGGAGTACCTCCTACTTACAAGGATCAAGTTTGGGACCAAAAAGGTGACAACTTGAGTTAAAACTAGATCCATAAGAAACAAACACCAAGGTTGAAGCTTTTTACCTACACAAGATGCACAATGAAAAGAAAATGTTGGATCCAAAGTCTTGAGGGCAAAGCCACTTCCTTGATGATCTTCCTTTACAACCAAGAAAGCCCATTATTCATTCTAAAAGCTCCAAATGATCAAAGTAGATTAGAGTTTGCAAGGAGGGTCACTTATGGGATAGAGGTTGATATGATGAACGATTTTGGGACTATAATGGTGCTTATATAGTGCACAAACACTAAATATTAGGGTTGAGTCCAAGTTGCGTACGCCCTGCATACCTATGTGTATGCCCAACATACACGCATAGGGCCTAGTATGCCCAGCATACACATGCTACACCCATAATTACGAAAATGCCATAAAGGACAAATCTTGCAAACAAATCTTAACTCAAGGGTCAAAAGAAATACCTGGAAATTAGATGTTACATGCTTAAAGCACGGTAAGCATAACTCAATTTACAGGTCATTTAGCGAAAAACCAGACTTTGCGTGGGCATAACTACAAAACCGAAAGCTCTATTTCCCAGGGCTCTCTAACACTTCAGAGCTTCACTACTAACGCTTAAGAACCACTAGAGTCGATCCTCGAGAAAGTTTGAGAGTGTTTGGAGAGGATTTGAGCAAATTTAAAGAAGGACAACACAATATTTGTAGCAAAATCAGGGGGCACGCCACACCTGTCACCATCTCAGTGCAAGCTGTGGGGTGAAAAGGGTGTGCCAGATCGCGACACGTGTCGCACTTCTACGGTGTCACGTGTCGGTTCCTTGTTCATAGGAAATTAATTATCTTGTAAAATTCATAACTTCCTCATATGAGCTATGTTTTCGACGTTCTTTATATCCACACATAGCTATCAAGGGGTACTACAACTTTCATTTAGACTCACACGACCAATTGTCACATTATTTTTCGTTTTACGACATGAGAAGACTTAGACTGTAAATAACGCTGCGAAATTCATAACTTCTGCATACAAACTCCATTCTTAACGTTTTTATATCATTGGTCTCCTAATGAAGAGTACTACAACTTTCATTTGGATTGTTTCGGCTAATAATCAACTGATTTTCCTTTTGATTTCTGTGTTGCACACTATTGTACTGTTTCACACTCGAAACTTTGAAAAATCGTAACTTCCTCATCTCGTTTTTAATCGTATTTTTATACAAATATTATTTTGTTATAATATTTATCCGTATAACATCAATACATATTATATAAAAAGTACACTCCATAAACACGTAGAAAATAAGAAAATTTTCTCATTTATTATTTATTTACGATATAATTTACATTTAAATGACAAATTAAATATGGTTCTATCCACAAAATGTTTAACGAAAAGTGCAAGCATTACAGATGAAACAGTAGCCTTCTGGAAAGTATGGATGGGTGGCCTTGGTGATTAAGAGACTTAATGCATCAAGATGGCCTGAACAATTCCCACAGCGTGGAGGATTGGTCTCCATGATGTGGCAATAGATAGTCTCCGTGACTGTTTTTGCCTTAGGTTGACGAGGTGGAAGAAGCTTGGCCACGGTGTGACAGTTGGCTGTGAGACTTTTGATTGTTGACTTTGACTTTGACCACTGAATTTTTGACCATGCTTGATTTTAGGTCAATTTGAGGGTTTTGGGTTGTAGTTTTAGAATTGGCCCCTGATTGTTGTATAGGTAAGTTGTAGTATCAGTTCTCGGATTGTGTGAGTTGTACTGTTATCTGCTAGACTGTGAGGTGAGTTTTCTCACTATACTTTATACTACTTTATGTATCCTTGTGTGTAGGATGTTGGTATGTTGTAATAATATGTTAGATTGGTAGATCTCTATGATTACTTGTGTTTCCCGGTTATTGTTTATTTGTTTGCATATGTCGATATATTGTAGCTGGTTGGGTTGAAGCAGTGTTGCTTTGTGATGTAAGCTAAGATACCCGGGTGGTCCATTGTACTATAGGCCTTGTGAGGCGGCCTAATAAGACTGTAGGCTCAAGGGAACGATCCAGCTAATGTAAGCGGTCCAGTAGACTGTAGGCTTAGTAGAAGGTCCAAGCATCTTGTAGTCCTTGGGAGACGGTCCAGACAGACTGAAGGCTCAAGTGTGTATGCATTGTACGTGTATTTTTGTGTGGGGTATTTTGAGGGAACTCACTAAGCTTTGACTTACACTTGTGGATTTAAATGGTTTTAAGTACTTCAGATGATTGGGGCAAGGATAAGGCATGATCGTACACATCCTCCCGCTAATTTATATTTTAAGAGATGATTTTGATACTTTTATTTTTATGGTGTTGTCATTGAAACAATGTTTGATTATGCTATGGATTTTATGAAAATGTATTTTATAAAACTAAAAAATCTTACCGTGGTTTCGAGACGTTACAATGATCATGAGTGCTTGAAGGGATTTTTAGTAGTGGATAAACCCAGACTTAGAGATTACTTCATGGATTCAATCACAATTCTAAGATGATAACATCTACTATTCTTCAAATTGAGATACATTGAAACATCCCAAAAATACAGTCCAAAATTTTCATTTTTAAATTATAAATAAAAGCATAATCATCCAAATCGTCTCATAAAACACAAGTAATGTATCTCAATACATCATAACATCTGTCAACAATATCAGAGTATAAAAATCCCAAGCTGAACATATGGTGTGTACACTGCAATCATCCCGAGCCCTTCCCCTTCCTAGCAGAAGTACCTGAAACCAAAACAGAAAATTGTAAGCACGAATCTTAGTTAGTCTCCCCAAGCTACCACATATCATATACATAATCACGTAATAACATACATTGGGCCTTGCTCGCTACATCGGGCTCAGCCCGGCATCAAACCGAAGTCCGACATCGGGCCCCGCTCGACATCAGACCGAAGTTCGGAATACATATAACATATCAACAAAGCATATAATATAAACACATAACATGAGAATATAAAAATTCCTCTGGATTGCCCCGACCTCGGACCGAAGCCCAGAAAATATAAACATAACATATTAGCTAAAACATTCCTCGGTCTTACCCCAACAACGGACCAAATCCTGGAACATATAAACAAGCACATGCACGAATCATGAAGACATCAAGCATACAAACATTCCTCGGGCTTCCCCCGACATCGTACCAAAGTTCGGAAACATATAACCTACATCGGGCTAACCCCAACATCGGACCTAAGTATGACATATGCTAACATACATAAATGGGCTGGCATTGGTGCCTTCGACCCGTTCTTACTGGAGGAAAACTCACCTCACAAAGCTGGTTGCTGAACCTCTCGATATGGAATCTCTATCGGTTGCTCCCTCGACTCCCCAACTATCATTAACAATAACACTTAGTCAAAATCCAATAATCTTTCTTAGGGTAAAATGACCATTTTACCCCTTGATCTAATTTGGACCATAACCTAGGCCTAATTCCTACTAATCTTTCAAAGCCCACTAATGGCCTACTAAAGGCCCACTAATGGCGCAATTTTCTAAATTGGGCCCAACTCCTCAAATGGGCCTTCCATTAAGCCCAAACATGTCCTTGGCCGATTATCTGACTTCTTATGTCCCATTGCGGCCCAATAACTGTTGGGTTTTGATCACTATAACACTCTTATGGTGCACATGCAACCCTAGATGCTTTGGATCTACGTTTTCTCTAATTATACATGCATATTTTCAATTTTCCAAAGCATACATCCTAACTAGCATACAAATTGACCATTGAGCAATACAACTAGTTAGATAACTTACATCTTAGAAGGACTTGTAGTTCTTGAACTTTGAAAGCTTGAGCACCTCAAGTGTGATGCCTCTAATGTGTCACAAACACCAAATGCAAGAGGAGGCTTAAGAGAATAAGTTACTTAACACAAAATCAATATCAAACCTCTTAGAATGATGGTGTAACCGATTTTGGTTCTAGGGGTGTGCTTTTATAGTATAGAAAATGCTAGGGTTACACCTTGTAAACCCTAATGACCTTTCATATTACTTAGGCTCCATGGGTTAAACCTCTATGGACTATCCATGGACTATCTCATTGGTTTAGCCCATCCTAAATAACCATGGATCATTAGCCCACACTATAAGAATCATTGATTTAGATAATTAATCCCCATATATTTAATTAGTCTCTTTTGATCACAGAATTAATTCCAAATTAATTCTTGACCAATACTAATTAAATAATATGATTTCTCAATTAATATATTATACTTATAATATATTAATAAATGATAAATAACCTTATTCTCCAAAGTCTATCCTATCAAATTGCACTAATGAAGGCAACCCAAAATGACCATGCTACAATCGGGTCAAGTACATCCCAGTTATAGTTATGCGCTTAGACACCAAAATCCAACAGTCTTCCACTTGGATAAGTTTAATAACTATAGCTTCCAATGCTACTTCAGGATCCGACTTAACAATCACAACTTTTAAAAGCCGCTGTCTACTCTGACCTAGTCAATACCACATCCTTTAGATAAGGAATCATATATTCTTCCGTGTGGACAAATACATGGAACATAGTCATACTTATTTGTCCTGCAATTTGTTTCCCGATTTCTTATTCGTATGACATTGAACATAACCGAACACATCAATTTAATTCTGACCGGGCATGACACATAGTCAAAATAGAATCATCGAGGGGGCCAAGATTTCGCTTTTAATCCTATTAGGATAAAAGGAACAAAGAAACTTCGACATTATATGCTTGTACTAAATACTCATCAAATCATGCACAACAACACATTTTATAACATCAAGTTATTGATGCGTTTTCATGCCATCAATTCACAACTAACTTGTAGTCAACAACTGATATACCTTGGTTTGAATACTATATGATATTATCGTCTCACGATTATTCGTGATAAATTCCATGAAGTAATTCAGGTGAGCGCGGGTTGAATCCAATACTCAAATGTTATTTTAGGTGCACTCATAAACGGTGTAGCATACTTTCGTTATGTCTAACGCCTTAGACAATCTAGAAGCCAACTCATGACAGTCTAGCCTCATTACCTACTTCCAAAGTATGAACGACTATGGATGGTTTGAATAATCTTATTATTCTGGAAGTCAAAACATACAAAGTGAAACAATAGTAAATAATTGACACAAGACAATAACTTTACTTTTAAATAAAATTCCTTTTATTTAATCATCAAATGTCAATTACAATTTAGCTATTACAAGTTTCTATTTATCTAACCACTAAAACTAATATCGTCCGTTAGCCCAATGCCCCTTGCATGCTGCAAGTGCTTAACCCTAGTCAGTGCCTTCGTAAGGGGATCTGTTGGGTTGTCCTCTGATGATATCCTCTTTACCACAAGGTGTCCTTCTTCTACTTGATGTCTTATGAAGTGGTACTTTCTGTCGATATGCTTTGATCTACCATGATCACTCGGTTCCTTGGTTAAGGAAACCGCCCCTTGATTATCGCAGAAAATCTCCACAGACTCCTTTATGGATGGTATGACTCCAAGGTCTCCGATGAAGTTTTTCAACCATATCGCCTCCTCCGATGCTTCGCTTGCTGCTATGTACTCCGATTCACATATTGCATCAGCTACAGTCTCCTGCTTGGAACTTTTCCATGTTACTGCTCCTCCATTCAGGGTAAACACCCAACCCGACTGAGAGCTGAAATTATCTATGTCGGTTTGAAAGCTGGCGTCACTATACCCTGTCACTCTCAAGTCATCCTCCCACCGAGGGTAAGGACCCGGTCCTTAGTTATCCGCAGGTACTTAAGAATGTTATTAACCACAGTCTAATGAGATTTACCAGGATTCCCTTGATATCTGCTGACCATGCTCAAAACAAAGGTCACATCAAGGCGAGTACAAGTCATAGCATACATGATCGAGCCAATTACATAAGCATATGGTATTCGACTCATCTCTGTTATCTTAGCCTTTGTACTCGGACTCTGAGTCCTACTCGGTTTGGTATTGCCTTGGATAGGCATGTCACCTTTCTTGGAGTTCTCCATGCTGAAACGCTTCAACACCTTGTCCAAGTAGGTACTTTAACTAAGTCCTATTAGTCTTTTACTCCTGTTTCTCAATATCCTTATCCCTAGGATGTAAGCAGCTTCCCCAAGGTCCTTCATAGAGAAACACTTCCCAAGCTAGGACTTAACCTCCTGCAAGGTTGGGATGTCGTTTCCTATGAGCAGTATGTCATCTACATACAATACCAGAAAGCTTACTATACTGCCACTAGCTTTAACATATACACATGACTCATCCTCGCTTCTCGAAAATCCAAACTCTTTGACTTTCTCATCAAAACAAAGATTCCATCTGCGAGATGCTTGTTTTTAATCCATAAATGGATTTCTCAAGCTTACACACTCTATTAGGGTACTTTGCATTGACAAAAACCCTCTGGCTGACTCATGTAAACATCTTCAGCCAACTTTCCATTAAGGAAAGCGGTTTTGACATCCATTTGCCATATTTCATAGTCATGAAATGCAGCTATGGCTAGCATAACCCTTATAGATTTAATCTTTGCTACTGGTGAGAAGGTGTCACCATAGTCAACTCCATGAGTTTGAGTAAAGCCCTTCGCAACCAATCACACCTTATATGTGTGTACTTTCCCATCCATGTTGGTCTTCTTCTTGAAGATCCATTTGCACCTGACTGTCTTACGACCTAGTGCATTGTCAACCAAGTTCCAAACTTGATTGTCATACATGGATTGAATCTCGTTGTCCATAGCCTCTTTCCATTTTGCAGACTCGGGACCTGCCATGGCTTCCTTGTAGTTGTTAGGTTCATCCAGATTTACCAATGTGATATCACTGATAAATGTATCACCTTCAGTTGTTATATGAAAACCATATAACACAGGTGGAACACTAACTCTATTGGAACGCCTCAAAGGTACGGATTTGTCAATTGGCTCAATAGGATTCTCTTCCTCAAGTTGATTACTAGTGTTTGAGGTTCCTTCACCACTTGATTCTTGAAGCTCTTCAAGGTCAATTTGCCTCCCACTGTCCCCTTGGCATATGAGTTCTCTCTCACGAAAGACTCCTCTCCTCGTGATGAAGACAACATTGTCACTCGGTCTATAGAAGAGATATCCAAAGGAATTCTATAGGTAGCTGATGAAAACACATCACTCACTCCGAGGTTCGAGCTTGTCGTGCGTCTCGCGTCTCACGAAAGCCTCGCCCAAACTTTGATGTGGTCTAATGAGGGAACTTTCCCTGTCCACATCTCATGAAGTGTTTTGGAAACCTTTTTGGTATAGACTAGATTAAGGATATGGGTGGCAGTCTCTAAGGCATACCCCCAGAATGAGATAGGTAACGAAGCTCGACTCATCATGGAACGAACCATGTATAGTAAGGTTTGATTGCTCCTTTCAGACACACCATTAAGCTGTGGTGTCCTAGGTGGCGTCAATTGTGATACAATTCCACATTCCTTAAGATAGTCTAGGAGCTCAATACTAAGATACTCTCCTCCTTGATCGGATCACAACATCTTTATCTTCCTGTCCAATTGATTCTCCACTTCTTGCTTAAACTCTTTGAACTTTTCAAAGGTTTCTCACTTATGCTTGAGTAAGTAGATATAGCCATATCTGCTGTAATCATTAGTGAAAGTCACATAGAAGCGGTTAGCATCCCTTGTGGTAGTTCTGAAGGGTCCACACACATCAGTGTGTATGAGATCCAACAAACCTCCACCCCTTTCGCAAGTACCAGTGAAGGGTGACTTAGTCATCTTTCCAAGTAAACAAGATTCGCAAGTGTCATCCGACTTCAAGTCGAATGACTCCAAGACTCCATCCTTTTAGAGTTAGGCTATGTGCTTCTTGTTGACATGTCCAAGACGACAATGCCACAAGCATGCCTTGTCCAAATCATTGGAAGAATCAATGTGCAACACATTTTTCCTAAGTTATCTACAACCATCATAGTTTCATATATACCATTTCAAGGTAATGTTTCAAAGTAAGATACACCATTATAATAAGCATTAATACCACCAATTTCATTATTAAAATAAAAGGTAAAACCTTGTTTATACAAACTGTGAAAGGAAGTAATATTTCTCGCCATATCGGTCGAGTAACAACAATTATTCAAATCTAAATTTAAACCATTACTAAGCAATAAAGAAAAACTTCAATCTTGGTCACAGGCGACACTTTCCTATTTTCCATGATCAATTTTATTTTCTCGTGCTCCACATCCATACTTTCTTTTAGTCCCTGCAAATCAAAACAAATGTGAAATCTACAACCTGTGTGAAGGACCCAAGAATTAGCATGTGATGAGTTATTAGATTCAATGTATAAATACCCAAAAAGGAGGGCTTGATCTTGCCATCCTTTATGTCCTGCAAGTACTTGGGGCAACTTCATTTCTAGTGCCCTTTTTCATGACAATGGAAGCACTCTGCATCCTTCGGATTGTTCGAGGGATTAGCATAACCAGCTTTGGTCCCACTTGAAGAGGATCCATCAAGAGATTTTCCCTTGCGGCTCTTGTAGGGAGCCTTCCTCTTCTTTCCCTTCCCATGTCCGATTGCCAGAACTGTAGGGTTATGAGCAAAACAACATTCCTATGGTGTTCATGCAAACCCTGATTGCTCGGATCTAGTTTTTCTATTTGTACATGCAATATTGTCCAAGACTTGCAAAACCTAATCTAGCATACAAAAAAACTTTAAATCAACATAAATAAAATATTAAGAATGTTACCTTTGATTGTTGCTTGAAGATCTTTATCTTATGAGAACCTATCACCTCAAATGTGATGCCTCTAATGAATCACAAACACCAAAGCAAGTTGGAAGATCTTGGAGAGAGGAGGAAGGATCAAAATTGGCTCTTGGATCTCTAGGTTTCAAGTGGTAGCCGAAATATGAAGCATAGGGGTCCTTTATATAGGTCTGAGATTAAGGTTTCAGTCAGATTCCTTATTCGGTTACTTAGCCACCAAGCAGCCCATAAGAACCTTCTGGATCCCTATTTGGATGAAATCTTATGGGCTATCCATAAGGATTTCACCCACCCTATCTCTAGGGTTTCTCAACCTACTTTCCAGCTATCCAATAATTACAATTCAGTCCCAAAGTTTAATTAATCTCTTTTGTTCATAAAATTAATTCTTAATTAATTTATGACCAATATTAATTAAACAAATATGATTTCTCCTTTAATATATTATTCATATAATATATTAATAAACCATAATAACATCTTTCTCCATTAATCATCCATTCATGTTGCTCTGGTGAAGGCAGCCCAAAAGGACCATGCCAGAACAGGGGCATAAGTAGTAGTAATACGAGTAGACACAACCAACTTGCCTTTCAAGTTGCTTTCTGCAATTCTTAAAAGGCCTTGAAGCTTGCTAAGAGTGACCTCCTCCTTGTTCATATGATAGGTCATATGAAACTGATCATAACAAGAAGGTAAAAAGTGTAGAATTATATCTATGGCCAACTCTTCATCAAAATTGACATTCAATTTTAGCAAGCAGTCCACATATCTCTGCATCTTTTGCAAGTAAGTCGTGATGGGTTTTCAATCCTTCATTTTGGTTGTGATCATGGAGGCAATGATCTCATACCTCTCCTATCGAACACTTTGATGGTAGCTTTCCATCAAATCTTGATACATTTCAAAAGGATAGTAGTCCTCATTGGAATTTTGTAGCTCAGCAGTCATGGTAGCAATCATTAAACACGACACCTTTGTCGCATCCCTCTCATGAGTAGTATGTTCAACGATTTATTCGGGAGTAGCAGTGGTGACATCAATCTCCTTAATCTCTTTATCTAGGACATATTCTTTTTCCTCATTGCGAATAGCCATTCGGATGTTTCGAATCTAGTCATTGAAGTTCGATCCATCGAAAATTACCCTCCCACATAGGTTCATGAAGGAGAAAGAGCCTGAAGGGATAGGGTTGGAAGCATTGTTTGTGATAGACATATGAAAAAGAAAAAGAAGAACAAAGTTTAGATTAGATGATAATCCTTAATTTTAGACTCAAATGAAATATTAAGGCTAGGACGCAGCACAATATTCTACAATTGCGAAAAGGGATGTCGTAATCCAATTGTAAAATTTTTGAAGGTAGGTAAATGACGATTTACCAATTTCCACCATGAAAAACAAAATAAATTAGTAAGTTTTAATTGGATTGAAATTCCTAGATCATTTGAGATTCATTGAACTTTTCAAAGGCATGTTTAAATCTCGATTGTGCCCTTCTAGATCCTTTGAGATTCATTGAACTTTTCAATGACATGTTTAAATCTCGATTATGCCCTTCAAGTTTGTGAATGGGATGTCGAGGATCACAAACAAGGTGTGAATAACCATGCAAATTAGCTTGGTACACTCAATGTTACAAATCATCCAATCAATGTGTCGGTTAACCACACACGCTCCAATGATCTATGATTAACATCAAGCTACCCTTTGTCACACAATGTCAGTCCTAGATTAGTGTGCCGATTAACCACACACGCTTCACTAACGACTTAACAAGGTGCAAAGTGTAATTTAATGGATTAGCACCATTTTCACATTTTCCTAAAGTAACTAAGATTGGGAATTTAATAAAAGTTTAGTGACTTTATATCTATCATTATACTTTTTAATGAGAATTAATGTCCTATCCTACCTGTTCGGCTAATGACCCTTCGCCAGTCAAGGAAGCAGTAGGTGAGAGTGGACACCCATTAAACCACCATTTTATAGACAGTAACCTTATACCCTCTTATAGACCGGCTTCGTGAATGAGGCCTACTAATGGTAAGACTGATTTGTCTTATACATATATATATATATATATATATATATATATATATATATATATATATATATATATATTATTAAACTTATAATATTATAAAGTATAAGGGTTGAGTTTTAACTTTTAAAACTCTAGGGTTTGGAATTAAAGTTTCATTAGTGAGACTTTATAAATTCCAAAACTTGAGGGCAAGTTTTGAAACTTTTCAAAACTCTTCATTTCTATAACTTATGAGTTTAATTGCATTTTAATGGATGAGACCTTTCATTTTCCATAACTTGAGGACAAGTTATGGAGGTCATTAAAAGCATTAAGATCAACAATTTTAACTAACAAAAATTATCAAGTAATTTATCTATGATCTAGTTAAACTCATAACTCAAGATAAATTACATCAACAATTTTACAAGAAATTAGCCTAATCATATAAGCTAATACAAATCTTGGAATTTTGACAATTATTTTTTTAGTTGGATGAGGATGATCACCACCATATCATAAAAAAACAGATTTTATGATTCAAAACAGTTTGTGGTAATGATCCTAATCCAAATCTGGCCAAAAACCCCGAATTTCTGCAACCAGAGCCTGCAACTCATTGAGTGCATGAACTGACTCATCGAGTTGCTCTGTTACTGAGTGGACTCGTCGATTCAGCCAGTGGACTCGGCGAGTTCATCAGTCAGAGGCCAGGAAATCGATTTTTCAACTTTGAAAAACAACATGCATCAAGTATAACAGAAAACAATCCTACGCTCTGATACCACTGTTGGGGTTTGAGCACTATAACACTCCTATGATGCACATGCAACCCTAGATGCTTTGGATCTATGTTTTCTCTAATTATACATGCATATTTTCAATTTTCCAAAGCATACATCCTAACTAGAATACAAATTGAAAATTGAGCAATACAACTAGTTAGATAACTTACCTCTTAAAAGGACTTGTAGTTCTTGACCTTTAAAAGCTTAAGTACCTCAAGTGTGATACCTCTAATGTGTCACAAACACTAAATGCAAGAGGAGGCTTGAGAGAATAAGTTACTTAGCACAAAATCAATATCAAACTTCTTAGAATGATGGTGTAACCGATTTTGGTTCTAGGGGTGTGCTTTTATAGTGTAGCAAATGCTAGGTTTACACCTTGTAAACCCTAATGACCTTTCATATTACTTAGGCTCCATGGGTTAAACCTCCATGGACTATCCATGGACTATCTCATTGGTTTAGCCCATCCTAAATAACCATGGATCATTAGCCCACACTATTAGAATCATTGATTACATAATCAATCCCCATATATTTAATTAGTCTCTTTTGATCACAAAATTAATTCCAAATTAATTCCTGACCAACACTAATTAAATAATATGATTCTCAATTAGTATATTATACTTATAATATATTAATAAATCATAAATAACCTTATTCTCAAAAGTCCATCGTATCAAATTGCACTGATGAAGGCGACCCAAAAGGACTATGCTACAATCGGGTCAAGTACATCCCAGTTATAGTTATGAGCTTAGACACCAAATCCAATAACTGTTAAGCCGAAAGATTGGACCAAACCGAGGCCGTTTGGGCGCAGGTCGAGGGTATGAAGGAAGAGCGTCGGAAGTGCGAGCGGATCATAGGCCAGGTGGCCTCATTTGACTATGACAGTCGGGGTTGTTGACCATGCATGGGAGGGTCTGGGTTCCATAATGAGGCACGGTACGACAGATTCTGATGGATGAGGCCCACAAGTCGAGGTTCTCCATCCATCCCGGGGCGACGAAGATGTACTGGGATCTTCGCCCTGATTACTGGTGGTCGTGCATGAAGCAGGACGTAGCATGGTATGTAGAGCGGTGCTTGACCTGCAGGAAGGTCAAGGCCGAGCACCAACGACCCTACGACAAGATACAACCGTTGGATATTCCCATGTGGATATGGGAAGATATCACCATGGATTTCATCACCAAGCTTCCCAGGACAGCACATGGAGTAGATTCGATATGGGTCATCGTGGACCGGTTGACTAAGAGTGCTTATTTTATCCCGATCCAGGAGAGTATATTGGCCGAGAAACTGGCCGAGATCTACGTGCATGAGGTAGTGGCACCTCATGGAGTGCCTGTCTCGGTGGTGTCAGACCGAGATGTTCGTTTCACTTCTCGATTTTGGAAGCGGTTTCACGACGAGATAGGTACTCGTCTCCACTTCAGCACCGCTTTCCACCCTCAAACAAATGGGCAGAGCGAGAAGATGATTCAAACTCTCGAGGACATGCTGCGCGCATGTGTTTTGGATTTTGGTGGCAGTTGGGATACATATCTTCCGTTAGTGGAATTTTCGTATAACAACAGTTACCATGCTAGCATAGACTGACTTCCCTTCGAGATGCTCTACGGGAGGAAATGTAGGACCCCAATCTGTTGGGGCGAGGTCGGACAGAGGGTCATGGGGAGTACTGAGGTAGTACTCAAGACCACCAAGAGGATCCAACAGGTCCAAAGCAGGCTCCAGACTGCTCAGAGTCGGCAGAAAAGCTATGCCGACAAGTGCCGTTCAGACTTGGAGTTTTAGGTGGGCGACATGGTCCTCCAGAAGGTGTCACCTTGGAAAGGTGTCATCCGGTTCAGGAAGCGGGGCAAGCTGGGCCCTATATACATCGGTCCATCTAGGGTTTTGGCTCGGGTGGGCCGGGTTGCATACCATTTGGATCTTCCAGCAGAGCTCAACCAGATCCACATGACTTTCCATGTTTCTCAGTTGCGGAAGTGATTAGTGGATGACTCAGTGGTTGTACCTTTAGAGGACATTCAGGTTGATGACATCCTGAATTACATCAAGAGACCAATATTTATTCTCGATAAGAAGATGAAGGACATGAGGAATAAGAGGGTTGAGCTGGTGAAGGTGCAGTGGCAGTACCGTAAGGGCTCATAGTGGAACTGGGAACCCGAGGAGGAGATGAGGGAGCACTAACCGGAGTTGTTTTCAGATGCAGCGGACTTCGAGGACGAAGTCTGATTCAAATGGGGGAGAATTGTAACGACCGTCACTTGAGGTAATAATTATTTAATTAATTGTTATGCTAAGTATTAAATAGGTGGACTATTTGAATGGACCATTGGTGAATGGGTTGAATAGTTGGGCTGCCCAGAAGATGTACGTTGGGTGTAGTCGTGGCGTACGCGGGGTGTAGAGGAACATTGAATGTGGGGGACGCATGCACGTACACGTAGCGTACCAAGGAGTTCACATAACGTAAATGAGCAGATTCCAAACCCTAATTTTTAGGGTTTAAGCCATATAAATACAACATTGTGACTCAAACCCTAGCCTCCTTACCATCCTATCAACCTCAGAAAACCCTAGAAACCCTTTCATACTTCATCCTTGTGTGTTTTGGCCTTGTGAAGCTTACTTTGGTGATTTGGAGCTTGGAAGAAGAAAAGAGATGTTGGAGAAGAAGAACTTGAGTATCTTAAGCTCATAGATCCGAGATAGCATCATCATTTGGGACTCTTTGAAGGTATATAGTTCACAACTTTCCTCAAGTATGCTTAGATCTAGTGTAATGATGTTTTGGACCTTTTAAGTCCCAAGAACGGATCTTTATGACTCAAACTCGTTTCTTGGTCTAGGGTTACCACCCTTAGTGATATATGAGTCCCATAAGCAGTAAAGTTTCGATCTTTAAGGCCCACTTGTGACCATGCATGAGATCTAGTTATTTCCATGGAAGTTAGTTGCTATATTCCAAGTTTGGGTTTATTTTGTGGGTTGCAAGCCACCAAGTAGTCGACTTTATAAGTTAAGACATGTTAAGGGACTCAGATCTGTAATATGGGCCTAAGGTCTTAATTGAATAATCATTTTTGAAGTTGATGGATTAACAGGGTAGTACGTTGGGCGTACACGCCAGTACGTACAGCGTACAAGCCATGCAAGCTGTACGCGTAGCGTACAGATGAGTATGCTCATCGTACTCTTAGGTAGTACGGATATGCTCTAGCAGCGGAGTAATCACTATCATCCTCATACATAAGTCTCGAATCAGAGCCGCCACCGCCTTGCGGCTAAGGGCATCGGCCACCAGGGTGGTAAAGGATCTCACAGTCGTAATCCTTCACCACATCTAACCACCGACGTTGCCTCATGTTCAGATTCAGCTGATCCATGAGGTACCTCAAACTCTTGTGGTCCGTGTAAATGGTACAAAAAACCCATAGAGGTAATACCGCCAAATCTTAAGTGCGAAAACCACGGCCCCCAGCTCTAAATCATGCGTCGGATAGTTTGCCTCGTGAGGCTTCAACTGCCTCGAAGCGTAAGCAATCATGTGACCCCGCTGCATCAATACCACACCCATGCCCATGATCGAAACGTCATAGTAAACCACGAAGTCATCGACTCCCTCCAGAAAGATCAAAATTGGTGCCTCGCATAACCTCCGTCTGAGAGTCTCGAAGGCTGCCTGCTGCTCAGGTCCCCAGCGAAATGTCACCGACTTCTTGGTCAGTCAGGTCAAAGGAACAACGATCTTAGAGAAATCCTAGATGAATCTCCGGTAATAACCTACTGGACCAAGGAAACTTCGAATCTCAGTTGGAGACCTCGGAACCTCCCCCTACATCACGACCTCTATCTTGTCCGGATTGACCAGAATACCCTTCTCGTTGACAAAGTGCCCCAGAAACTGCACCTCGCACAACCAGAACTCACACCTAGAGAGAACTTTGCGAAAAGTCTCTCCTTCCTCAGTGTCTCCAGCACCTCCCTTAGGTGCTCCTCATGCTGCTCTTGAGTCTTGGAATAAACCAAGATGTCATAAATGAAGACTATCACAGACCGGTCCAACATCGCCCTGCACACGCGGTTCATGAGATCCATGAATGTGGCTGGATCATTGGTGAGCCCAAACGGCATCACCACGATTGTAGCATGGTCCTTTTGACCATAGTGAGTCCTAAAAGTTATCTTCTACACATCCTTGTCTTTGACTCGCATCTGGTGATAACCCGGTCACAGATCAATCTTGGAGAACCAAGATGCACCTTGTAGTTGGTCAAACAAATCATTGATCCTCGGGAGGGGATAACGGTTCTTCATCGTTACCTTATTTAGCTCCCGGTAGTCTATGCACACCTAATGTGACATGTCCTTCTTCTTCACAAACAGGATCGGGGCTCCCTATGGTGAACTGCTCGGTCTGATGAAACCCTTGTCTAACAGCTCCTGTAGCTGTGTAGACAACTCTTGCATCTCAGGAGGAGCCAACTGATATGGTGCCTGGACTATCGAAGCCGCACCAGGGACTAGGTCAATCCTGAACTAAACTTGTCTCTCCGAAGGTATCCCAGGCAAATCCTCTGAGAATACGTCTAGGTACTCTCGCACGACCGGTACGTCATCCACTTTCGCCTTACCCTTATCCCGGGTATCCATAACATACGTGACGTAACCCGCGCAACCCTACTGAAGGTAGCGCCTAGCTCTCTCTGCTAAACATAGAGTCGGTCCACCATGCGGCCTCTCGCCCTGAATCACTAACACTCCCCCACTAAGAGTCCGAACTCTCACTACCTGACTAGTCCATACCAACTATAACCTTATTCCCTCACAAGGGAATAGGGACCAAATCCACGGAAAACCGCTCATCGAATAACTGCAGTGTACATCCTCGGTGAATCCTCGCAACCCGAACGGTCCTATCACCGGCTATCTCCATATCAAGTGGGAAATCTAGCTCCCCTGGAGCCCCTATGAATCGCTTGTTGAGCGCGAGTGACACAAAATATCGGGTAGTCCCCGAATCAAACAATACCAAAGTAGATATACCGTTCACAATGAACGATCCTATAATGAAACACATAAAAATAAGCAATAATCATTATAAATAAAGAGATAAGGAGAAGATACATACCCGTCACCACGTCGGGAGCTACTTGTGCCTCCTTTGCTTTCAACTGAAAGGCCCTGCTCCTCACTACATGCACCTCTACCCGGCCCTCAAGGCCATCTGTAATCCTCAACGTAGTAGGAGCAAGTGCTACCACCTGCTATGCCACTGCTAAACTCGGGCACTGGGACCGCCTGTGTCCCCTCTGATTCCACTGAAAGCAAATCAGATCTAATGATGTCGTGGTGGTGGTGGTGGCTATACAATCTATGCTCATGTGACCAGTTCGACCGCACTTGAAGCAACCTGAACTCCCTGCCTTGCACGTCCCCTCGTGCAACTTGCCGCATTTGCCACAACGGCTGCGACCCTGTTGACTTATAGGTTTGTGGTCTGATACCTTGGGCTTCTTGCTCGCACTCCCTGACGGAGACCCCTCGGGTTTCCTCTCCCTCTCCATCTCCAGATCCGACTCTCTCTCCATAGCCCTGGCAATCATATCCTCCAACGTCTTACAGCTGGATCGACTCACAAACTGGCGGATATCACTCCGCAACATCTCATGATATCGGGCCCTTTTCATCTCCTCGTCTGTCACGTATTGCAGAACAAGAAGGGCCCTCTCCCGGAACATGGCAGTGATCTCGGTCACCGTCTCAGTCGTCTGCTGGAGATCCTGGAACCCTCTAGCAAGCTGTTGCACCTCAATCACAGGCACAAACTCGGACCTGAACCTTGAAGAAAAATCACTCCATGTCATCGCATCTAGAATGGCATCATCTCCAATTGATTGTCTGACCTCCTCCCACCAGTCATATGCCCTGTCCTTCAGAATACGTGAAGCAAGTCGGACCTTGTCCCCCTCAGGAGATCGGCTCGTACGAAAAGCATAGGCGACATCAGCCAACCTTTTGCTGCTAGCAATGGGGTTCCGAGCCCCATGGTAGTTTGGAGCTCCGCAAGCTCGGAACTCCCTGAACGTTAGCGTACGCGACCCTATCATGGTCGCACCGACCCATCATGGTCGCCATCTCAGTGCAGAAAACACTCAATCTCTCATCCAAAAGCTCAATGATACCCTCCTTGATTGTACTGAAGATCACAGGAGTCTGGTCTAAAATACTATGCGTGACCTCAGGCGAAATGGACGCTCTCATCTGCTTGTCGAGCTGCTTAGCTCTAGAGCCCAAGCCTGATCTCTCACTGACACCTGAACTGCCGATTGGCCTAGTGAGTAGCGTCACCATACTGAAAGTACACCATAACAAACATCAGTATACATATCATCACTCGAGGGATCTCACACACTACAAGTTTCCTGGATTCATCTCATCCTTCCTTGATTCGAGTACGGATCCTCTGCTTTCAATAGTACGAGCCCGTAATACTTTCCACATCTATCCATACTTTCCTCAAGAACTGCCTTGAATCCACCAAGTCCCTTCTACTGCTACTGTTGTTCTCATCCTAGGCTTGCCCTAGGGTAATCATTAACCCACTCTCCACCATCAGCTGCATAAGAAGTCCCTGCTATCTCCCCCTAACTAGCTTGTGAGTACCATTACATATCACTAAGACTAGATAATTCTTCAAATGAGAGATCCTACCCTATAATGGTTGGACTCAAACAAGAGCTAAGAAATAGAGCTAGACCTAACCTTCTGAAATTATTTCGTCCTTGCAATATGTAACTTAACATATTCATTTACTAGTTAGTAAAAGATAACTAGAACTCCTAAAAGCACAAGGCAAGCAACATTCGAGCATTGAGTAAACATAGTCAAGCATATCCTAATCAGGCCATCATATCACTGACTAATTTGTACTACCATGCAGCTTATAAAGCTGATATATATATAACAGGAACATAAGGCATCCTTCCTAGATCCTTAGGCCTAATCTAGCATGCAGTTCTCATAAACATATCATAACATAAACTTGTATGGGTAATATGGGAGTACTTACTTGAGCTCGGATGATTACATGCACCACACCCTTTTCTCTTTCCAAAATTCCTTTCTTTTTTCAAAGTTCTTTTTAGAAAACTGATTTTTCTTTTGAAATTTTCATACCAAGTCCTCAGTTTGAGTCCAGACACACCCGAGAGTGTGCCCGAATCCCTCAAACCAAGGCTCTGATACCAACTTGAAACATCCCAAAAATACAGTCCAAACATTTCATTTTTAAATTATAAATAAAACCATAACTGCGATCATCCCGAGCCCTTCCCCTTGCTAGCGGAAGTACCTGAAACCAAAACTGAAAACTGTAAGCATGAAGCTTAGTGAGTCTCCCCAAACTACCACATACCATAAATATAATCACATAATAAAATAAATTGGGCATTTCCAGCTACATCGGGCCCCGCGCGACATCGGACCGAAGTCTGACATCGGGCCCCTCCCAGCATCGAATCGAAGTTCGGCATCGGGCCCCGCCCGGCATCGGACCGAATTCCGGTATACATATAACATATCAACAAAGCATATAACATAAACACATAACATGAGCATATAAACATTCCTTGGGCTTGCCCCGGCATCAGACCGAAGCCCGAAACATATAAAATGTAACGCCCCATTCTAAAAGTACTTATTTATGGACTCCCGAGATCCAAAGTAAGGGCGTCTCGGTCTTTTATGGGCAATGGGTTTCAGTCGAGAAGGTTTTGGACCAGGGATTGTTGCTAGAAGCGTAGGGCTTCTCTCCACCTTTACGTGGATATAAAGTTCGTCGGGAACAGACTTAGGATAGAGGAGATATTGTAAATTAAAGATATTGACATCAATGGTCCCTAAGGGGGTAGTTTGGCAAAGAGGTCCCATGCATGCTAATCATGCATGCACGTGCTTGGATGGGTACGCCCAACGTCAGCTAGATGTACGCCCAACGTAATGGAGTAAATGAACATGAAAGTCCCTCGACGTACGCCCAGCGTACATCTATCATCCAGAAACCCTAATATTTCGGGTGTGGAGGCTATTTAAACCACTTTAAGAGCTCATAACCCTCCCTTACCTTAGCCTCCACTATTTAGAGCCGTTTTCCCCAAACCCTAGCCAACTTCTTGAGTGTGTGAGCTTTTGAAGTGAATTTGGAGTGTTTTGAGAAGAAAGTGTTGCATCTAGTGAGTAGAGGAAAAAGGCCAGTGTGTAGATTTGAAGTTTTCTGGTGGTTCAAGAGCTCCTAAAGGTATAAAGCTTCTTGCTTGACATCTATTTTGTG
Organism: Lactuca sativa; assembly: GCF_002870075.4. NCBI lineage: Eukaryota > Viridiplantae > Streptophyta > Magnoliopsida > Asterales > Asteraceae > Lactuca > Lactuca sativa. Next base: position 13,713,060 of record NC_056630.2, on the reverse strand, counting down.
TAGATCTAAGTATTGTAAATTTGTGACACCATTCTTGTCCCAAAAACCCCCCCATTATGATGCATGATGTGTTTTGGTTAAGATGAGCTGTCCTTTCAGACCATTGGAGAGGTCTTGAGTAAGAAAAATGAGGTCCCAATGGCTTTGGTTGTCCCATGTGTGAAGTAGGAAGGTCTTAATGGGTTAAGACCTTGATTTAAGAGCTTTATGGACGTCAAACAGGATAAAGTTTGAGACTTTATGAGTGATAGGCCCTTTTTGTCACTGGATCTAGCATATGGGCTTAATTGCTTAAGCCATTAAGCACATGGAAGGATTTTGGTACAGAAGTGCGTTACGCCCATCGTAACTTATTGAATGCCTAACGTAGTAGGTCAGCGACCCGCTTTCCAGTCAACAAGCCGACGTACGCCTCGTGTACCAGAGGAGTACGCCCAACGTACGCCCTCTGTTGGGTTTTCGATTTTGGGCCGTGAAGTATTGGGTTGTTTATGGGCTAGCTGGGCTTGGTCCATGACTGAACAGTATAGATGGAGTAATTTGGGCCCAATAATTATTATGGACCGTGGATCTAGGCCCGACTAGAAAGGTGGGCCTAATTTAGTAATTGGGCCAATATTGGGCTTTGCATAAGGACTTGGTTTTAGGACTTGGCCCAATACAAGGAAGTTGGATTTAATGAGTGTTGTGGGCACTTGGCCTAGAAAGTCGTGATGGATTCTAATGTGATGATTTTCATGTGATAGTTGGGATTTCCGGTGAGTCAGCGGTCAGAGATTTGCATGATTTCGGCAGTTGCAACGTGAGTTATCCTCACTGTACTCAAGGGTCTAAGGCACCAAGGCTGACCCTTTGAATTGTTGTTTAGAGCTTGTTATGCTTATGTGATGATATGCTTGTTAGTATCCTGGTAGATAGGATAATGATATGAGGATATGCTTTCTTAGCTTAGTATCCTAGAGGAATGGATAGTTAAGTGATGGCTAGTTCTGTTGGATTAGCACCCTGGTAGTTGGGTAGTGGTTATGAGTATAGACCTGTAGTTGGTCTTGCCTTATGTACGCTGGTAGGAGGTTACCTGTGGTATATGCATGTCAAACCGTAGCAGAGGGTACCCCATCCCGGTAGGATGATAGGGCCCTAGTATGATGACTTTGTAGGGTGTTATGCAGTTGCCTGTTATGTATACATGTTTGCTAGTGTAGGTTGGCATTCCAACCCAATGGTTGTGGGCTAGGAGTATTCCATTCAGGTAGGATGATTGGACTCATAGTATTTTGGCATTCCAACCCGATGGTTGAGGGGCCTGGGGTATTCCATCCTGAGGGATGATTGGACCCATAGTAGTAATAGTAGTAGTAGTGGTTATTGTATGTATATGAAGTGGGGCATTCCAACCCGATGGTTGTGGGCCAAGAGTATTCCATCCAGGTAGGATGATTGGACTCATAGTAGTTTGGCATTCCAACCCGATGGTTTAAGGGCCTGGGGTATTCCATCTTGCGAGGTGACTGGACCCATAATAGTTATTGTTGTACGTATAGGTGTATGGGCATTCCAACCTGATGGTTGTGGGTCGAGAGTATTCCATCCCAGTAGGATGATTGGGCTTATAGCAGGTAGGCATTCCAACCTGATGGTTGAGGGCCAGGGGTATTCCAACCGGAAGGTTGATTAGACCCATAGTATGTTGTTCGCCATGCGAACGTTTATGTGTGTATGGGTACTTTGGGGGAAACTCACAAAGCTTTCAGGCTTACAATTATGGTTTATTGTTTCAGGTGCTTCAGGAGATCGTGGCAAGGCGAAGGCGTGATCGTACCGCTCCTCATGTTTTATGATTTATGTGATATGATTCTGGGAGATACTCTGATGTTTAAACAATTTTGAAAACAAGATGTATGAACTTAATGGTTTTTGAATGAAGTAAAATGTTTTAAATTGGTTGAAATTTTTGGTCGTTACATAAACATAACATATAAGCTAAAACATTCATCGAGCTGACCTCAGCACAGGACCGAAGCCCGAGACATATAAACAAGCACATGCAAGAATCACGAAGACATCAAGCATACAAACATTCCTCGGGCTTCCCCCGACATCGGACCGAAGTCCAGAAACATATAACCTACATCGGGCTAACCCCGACATCAGACCTAAGTCCGACATATGCTAACATACATAAACGGGCCGCATTGGTGCCTTCGACCCGTTCATACTGGAGGAAAACTCACCTCAAAAAGCTGGCTGCTGAACCTCTTGGTAAGGAATCTCTATCGGCTGCTCCCGTGACTCCCCAACTATCATTAACAATAACACTTAGTCAAAATCCAATAATCCTTCTTAGGGTAAAATGAACATTTTACCCTCTGATCTAATTTTGTCACACCCCCAAACCAGAACAGCGGAAACGTTTGGGTGCAGAGGACGTCATATGTAGTATCACAACACATGCATCATAGTAATCAAAGTAACAAACAACCATTGCATTAATATTAAAGTGTTTACATTATACTACATCTTATGAATCCTAGTGTGCGTACCTGTCTACTAGTTTCCTGAGAATACAAGTTATTTGAAAGAGTAGATCAGCATTTAAGCTGGGGAGTTCATAAGTATTTTAGTTATGAAAAGTAAACTGTAAGTTCTTTAGAAAAGTTCGCATGTTCCTCCAAAAAATCCTATATTTTCTGATGTAGTGAATGATAAGTAAAAATGACTCTACAATTCCTTCTACGAGTACTAAATGGATACAAGTTATATACAATCCAGAGTAAACAAACAATCGACAATCGATTGTGTGAATCTGTCATAAGCCCACAACCAAACAAGGAACATGAAATGAGGCGGAAGTCACACATCCCATTGTTTGTTAGATCTTCATTGTATATAACCCTGGCGTATTCATTTGGTACTTATGAAGTTAACTGTAATAGTTCTTTATATTTGATGAAAACATTCTTTAATAAAATCATATATTTATTTTAGTAAAAATGGTAACCACAATAGTTCCCTCTATAATCACTTAGTTTATACTAACTATATATAATCTAATATCGAACTGATAGTTAAATGGGTGAATCTGCCCTAAGCCCACAACCAAACAAGGAACAGGAAGTAAGGCGGAAAGCACACATCCAACTGCATATCATATATTAATTATATATAACTCTGATGTATAAACTAAGGTATTATAGATTTAACAACTAAAGGTCATTTAAGTTATACTGGTTTAATAATGTGTATCAAACCTTTTACATATAAGTTTCTAGTTTCTCCTACTTAATGTTCTATTCGAAACGTATGTTTTTGTAATAGAAAGCGGTGTACTAAATTTGTATGCTATGACCTGACCCATACCTTTTACTCCTTATGATTACTAGGTGTATACAGAATATATAACTAAGATTGAATAGAGAGTAGACTGTTTGAATCTGCTCTAATCCCACAACTAAACAAGGAATGGGAAATGAAGTGGAAGGCACACACCCTATTGTCGGTCGGATCTGATTAATATATACCCCTAATGTATCCACCGAGGAATCATAAAGTTAGCATTATAGACCCCTTCTAACTTAATGTACCAATACCCGACTGTTATGTTTGTTTGTCTTTTGTAATAATGTACGTTTTCCCAAGTTTATGACTATCTTTACTAGAAAATAGTTTGCATTACCTTTTGTGAGAATATCACTATATGAATGTAATGGGAAAATGAAAGTGTATAGTAATGTTGTATAAAGTAACTACTGAAGCACTAACTACCTTAAAACCAATTATGTTTAATTAAGGTAAAATGTGATGTGGTTGTAACAATGCTGATTGACTAGAATTTAACACGACGACCTGTTGGCGTCGAAACTATGTGACATTTATCACCCGTAGACTTGTCGGTCCGACTGTAGCTAACAACGAGGTACGGGATTGTCAGTCTCGTATAGATCTATACACACAATGTCCGCTCTCCCTCCAGGAGACTCTAGTTACAAAACGCGACATAACAAGTATATTGTTATGCCGTGAAGTAGTAGTTTCACATTATTGTTATCTTGTTCTTGTTATAGTATATTCCTTCCTGTTCTAGTTATAGTATATTCCTTCCTGTTCTAGTTATAGTATGTTCCTTCCTGTTCTAGTTATAGTATGTTCTGAACCCCTAAACTATACCTATTATAGTTTACTAGTATGTTTGTTTTGAACTGTCCCTGATTTGTAGAAAAGACTCGATTATCAACTGAGTTATGCATGTACTTTAAAAACGGAGTTTTATAAACGATAATCTAACATCATTTAAAAGAGTTTCTTCATGGATTTGGTCACTTAAAATGCATAAGAAATCCTTTAAATGTGATGGTTATCACAGGTAAATATTAACACAATAAAATTGTGTTCAACTTGTATTCCACCCTAAAAAGCATTTAAAAGATAGATTATAGGGTTATGAACTCACCTTATGTGGGTGATTCAACTGAAGATTTGAATAAGGACGATAAGTTCCACAAATGAAGTCCCGAGGCACAAAGAGTCCTAAATGACATATATAGATACATATAAGCATGTAATTAGTGAATCTAACTACAAAGGAGATTGGGAAACAACCTAGGATGCAAGAATAACTCACCAAAGGAGTGTTAGAAACATGATAGGAGGCTGATTAGGTGGAGTTCACAGCCCAACTTGATGAATGGTTCACTCCCAAGTTGAGTGGTTCACGGCCCACTTGAGTGGTCCACAGACCAATGATGATCATATGAAGGGTTCACAACCCAATCTTGAAGATCTTTGAGGGAAAGAGATGTAAAGATGATGAATCAAGATGGAAAGGTAAGGGCTTTCAAGGAACAACAAGAAGAGATGAGACACTTACGTTTTTGGGGTTAAATGAGAGCTATTGTTGGATGATACTTGAGAGAAAATCGAGTGATTGCGACCAAGAGAAGAATAAGTGAAGGAAAAGTGGCTAAAACTCATCTATATACCATGAGTTCACGATCTCAGAGGGGTTCACTTTCGTGAACATGGTCCTTGGCCATAAACCTCACTTGTTGAGGTTTTATGGCTCAAATGTTGTTCTAGGCTCTTGGTTCTTACGTGGTTCACTTCCTAACACGCAACCCTAATGAATACTAGGCTTAGAACTCATTAAAATGACCTAATCCAATAAAAAATTTCGGGTTGTGACAAATTTGGACCATAACCTAGGCCTAATTCCTTCTAATCTTTCCAAGCCCACTAATGGCCCAATTTTCTAAATTGGGCCCAAATCCTCAAATGGCCTTCCATTAAGCCCAAACATGTCCTTAGTCCATTATCTGACTTCTGATGGCCCATTACGGCCCAATAACTGCTAAGCCCAAATATTGGCCCAAACTGAGGCCCAAACGTCGCAAAGCCTAAAACCTAAAAGTACGTTGTGCGTACTCCTCTGTACGCTACGCGTATAACTTGCATGGCTTGTATGTTGCGCGTACTGGCGTGTACTCCCAACGTACTACCTTGTTCATGATGGATTTTAGCCATAAGAACTTTCCTATGTGCGTATGCAAAACCCTAATGCTTGGATCTAGGCTTTCTAATTAAACATGCTTTGAATCCAAGACTTCTAATGGCTAATTAGGTTAAATAACAACATTGAAACAGATCTAGAACCATACCTTTTAATTCCTTGTTGATCTTGTTGTCTTGGAGCTTCTAGAGTCACAATTGTCACTCCTCTAATGGCTTACAAACACCAATAGCAAGGAAGATGATTTAGGAGAGAGGAGAGGGGAGGAAATCGGCAAGGGTTCTCTTACTTTTGGTGAGGTGCCGATTTCCCTTAGCCATGGGGTCTATTTATACTTGTAGACTCCTTAAGGGTTACAACCTAAACCCTAATTAGATAATCTTCTCTTAAGGCTATCCAAATCCTTTCCATAGATAAGTCTTGGACGATTTTGAAGCTATCCTAGCTTCTAGAATCCGTCCACTATATATCTATAAGGATTTATAGTCTAAAGCTTAACTATGAAACAATTGACAGTTTATACCCCTTTATTTAATTAATCTCTTTAAGTCACCAAATTAATTCCAATTAATTCTATGACTTATATTAATCAAATAACAATATATTATAATTTATATTATTCTCATAATATATTAATAATATTTACTCTCTCTTAATAAATCATCCTATCAAGTTGCTATGGTGAAGGCAACCCAAAAGGATCATGCACAACCGGGTTAAATACTTGCCTAATATAGTTGCAGCCTTAGACACTATTCCAATAGTCTCCCACTTGGATAAGTCTAGTAACTATATTCACAAGTACAATTTGATTTGCAATCGTAGCTCTCAAAGACGCTGTCAAACTCTGATCTAATCAATCTTGTCCTTTAGATAAGGGATCGTATAGTCCTCTGTTAGATATCATGCTGACAATCCTATGGAATAGTTAGTCAAGCATTTAGGTTTCTCGATCTCTGATTTATTCGATATAGAACTAAATCGACCACATCAATTCAGTTCTGACCGGGCCCGACACATAAGTCAAATCAAATCATCGAGCGGCCGAGATATCGCTTTTACCTTCTTAGGATAAAAGTTACAGATAAACTTCGACTTATATGCATTTACTTATTCATTAACCAACTATACACAACAATGCGTTTTATAACACCGAGTTACTGATGCGTTTTCGCATTATCAATGTACAATCAATTAACAAATAACAAACCATATATCTAGGTTTTAAGACTATATGATATTATCGTCTTGCGATCACCCTTTTATATCATATTCCATAAGGTGATTCCAGCAAGCGCGGGTTTGTTCCAATGCTCAAAACTAGTTCATAAGCACTCATGAACATTGCAGCAACCCTTTGCTATGTCTAAAACCATTTAGACAATCTACACACCAATTCATGACAATCTTTATTCATATCTACTTCCAACATATGAACGATTGTGGACAATTTGAACAATTTGATTATTCCTAATAAACTTAATTATTCTGGAAGTCAAAACATGCAAAGTGAAACAATAGCTAAACAATTAACATAAGATAGTAACATTACTCATAAATAAAACTCCTTTATTTAATCATCAAATGTTAATTATATTTATCTATTACACGTTTCTAATACTATCTAATCTATGCTAATATCATCCTTCAGCCCAATACTCCTAGCACGCTGCAAGTGCTTAACCCTACTCAGTCCCTTCGTAAGCGAATCTGCTGGGTTATCTTCTGATGATATCCTCTTCACTACGAGTTTTCCTTCTTCTACCCGATGTCTAATGAAGTGATATTTTCTGTCGATATGTCTCGATCTACCATGACCCCTCGGTTCCTTGGTTAAGGCAACCGCTTCTTCGTTATCACAGAAAATCTCCATGGGCTCCTTTATGGCGGGTACAACTCCAAGATCACCGATGAAGTTCTTCAGCCATATTGCCTCCTTCGACGCTTCGCTCGCTGCAATGTACTTTGATTCGCACGTTGAATCAGCTACGGTTTCCTGCTTGGAACTCTTCCATGTCACTGCTCCTCCATTTAGGGTAAAGACCCAGCCCGACTGCGAACGGTAGTTGTCCCTATCGGTCTGAAAACTGGCATCACTGTACCCTCGCACCTTCAAGTCATCACTCCCTCCGAGGACTAAGAACCATTACTTCGTCCTCCGAAGGTACTTAAGGATATTCTTCACCGCAATCCAATGTGCTCTACTAGGATTCCCTTGATATCTGCTAACCATGCTCAAAGCGAAGGCTACATCAGGGCGAGTACAAGTCATAGCGTACATGATTGAGCCAACTGCGGAAGCGTATGGTACTCGGCTCATTTCTGCTATCTCAGCTTCAGTACTCGGTCTTTGAGTCTTACTCAACTTGGCATTACTTTGTATCGGTAATTCTCCCTTCTTCGAGTTTTCCATACTAAAACGTTTTAGTACTTTATCCAAGTAAGTATTCTGAATAAGTCCAATTAGTCTCTTACTTCTTTCTCTTACTATCCTTATTCCCAAAATGTAAGAAGCCTCTCTGAGGTCCTTCATAGCGAAGCACTTCCCGAGCCAGGACTTAACCTCCTGCAGAGTCGGGATGTCGTTTCCTATGAGTAATATGTCATCGACATATAGAACGAGGAAGCTTACTATACTCCCACTGGCTTTGACATATACACATGATTCGTCTTCGCTTCGTACAAATCCAAACTCTTTGACTTTCTCATCGAAGCAAAGATTCCATCTGCGAGACGCTTGCTTAAGTCCATAAATGGACTTCTCAAGCTTACACACTCTATTTGGATGCTTCGGATCCACAAACCCCTCTGGCTAAGCCATGTAAACATTCTCAGCCAACTTTCCGTTAAGGAAAGCGGTCTTGACATCCATTTGCCAAATCTCATAATCATGAAATGCGGCAATTGCTAGCATCACTCTAATAGATTTTATCTTCGCAACTGGTGAGAAGGTCTCATCATAGTCAACTCCGGGAGTTTGAGTAAAGCCCTTCACAACCAATCGTGCTTTATATGTGTGCACTTTTCCATCCATGTCGGTCTTCTTCTTGAAGATCCACTTGCACCCAACGTTCTTACGTCCAGGCACATAATCAACCAAATTCCAAACTTGGTTGTCATACATGGATTGGATCTCGCTATCCATTGCCTCTTACCATTTTGCAGACTCCGGGCCTGCCATGGCTTCCTTATAGCTATTAGGTTCATCAAGATTTATTAGTGTATCATCACTAATATACGTGTCCCCTTCGGTAGTAATATGAAAACCATAAAACTGGGGATGAACTCTAACTCTATCGGAACGTCTAAGAGGTAAGGACTCGTCAATTGGTTCAACCGGAGTTTCCTCCTCGGGTTGAGTGCCAGTGGTAGAGGTTCCTTCATCTATCGACTCTTGAATCTCTTCAAGCTCGATTTGCCTCCCACTGTCTCCTTGGCTTATGAGTTCTCGCTCTCGGAAAACTCCTCTCCTCGCAACGAAGACAACATTGTCCTTCGGTCTATAGAAGAGATATCCAAAGGATGTCTGCGGGTAGCTGATGAAAATATATCGCTCACTTCGAGGTTCAAGCTTGTCGTGAGTATCTTGTCTTACGAAAGCCTCGCAACCCCAAACCTTGATATGTACCAACGAGGGAGCTTTCCCTGTCCACATCTCGTGAGGTGTTTTGGCAACCTTCTTGGTAGGGACTCGGTTAAGGATATGGGCGGCAGTCTCTAAGGCATACCCCCAGAAAGAGATAGGTAGTGAAGCACGACTCATCATAGAGCGAACCATATCCAATAAGGTTCGATTACGCCTTTCTGCCACACCATTCAACTGCGGTGTCCTAGGAGGCGTCAATTGCGAAACTATTCCACACTCCTTGAGATAATCGTGGAATTCAAGACTTAGGTACTCTCCTCCTCGATCGGATCGAAGCATCTTGATTTTCCTGCCCAATTGATTCTCCACTTCATTCTTGAACTCTTTGAACTTTTCAAAGTTTCTGACTTTTGCTTGATTAAGTAGATATACCCATATCTACTATAGTCATCGATAAAAGTCACATAGAAGCGGTTCCCATCCTTCGTGGTTAATCTAAACGGTCCACATACATCGGTATGTATTAGGTCCAATAGACCTTCACCCCTTTCACATGTACTCATGAAGGGTGACTTAGTCATCTTTCCAAGTAAACAAGACTCGCATGTGTCATCTTCCCTAAGGTCGAATGACTCCAACACTCCATCCTTTTGGAGTTGGGCTATGCGTTTCTTGTTGACATGTCCAAGACGACAATGCCACAAGGATGCTTTATCCATACTAGTGGAAGAATCTATATTCAAAACATCATTTCCTAAGTTATCAACAATCATAACAGTCTCATATATTCCATTACAAAGTAAAAGACACCATTTAGATAAGCCAAAATAGAACCATTCTCATTATTAAAAGAAAATCTAAAACCTTGTCTAAACAAACCATGAAATGAAATGATGTTTCTAGCCATTTTTGGCGAATAACAACAATTATTCAAATCTAAGACCAAATTATTCCTAAGCACTAAAGAATACACTCCAATCTTGGTCACAGGCGACGATCTTCTGTTTCCCATGATTAGATTGATCCTTCCTTGCTCCACATCCCTACTTCTTTTTAGTCCCTGCACATTAGAACAAATGTGATAACCACAACCGGTATCAAGAACCCAAGAAATAGCATGATTAGAATCGTTAGATTTAATTGTGTATATACCTGCGAAAGATGGCTTGATCTTTCCTTCTTTGATTGCTTGCAGGTACTCTGGGCAACTTCTCTTCCAATGTCCTATCTTGTGGCAGTGGTGGCACTCTGCCTCCTTCGGGTTAGGACAGGGCTTAGCGGGATCAACTTTGGTCCCACTAGAAGAGGCACCATCTCGGGCTTTAACCTTGCGATAGTTCTTCGATGAAGCCTTCCTCTTCTTTCCCTTTCCTTGACCAATAGCCAAGACAGGAGCAGCAGGTGGATTGGGAGTCGGTGCAGCAGACTTGTCTTTGAAGTTGCTCTCAGCAACCCTCAAGACACCTTGGAGCTTGCTTAGGGTGACCTCTTCTTTGTTCATGTGGTAGGTCATCCTGAACTGGTTGTACATCGGAGGCAAAGAGTGAAGCACCATGTCGATCACCAAATCTTCCCCGAAGTCAACATTTAACTTGCGAAGGCGGTCGACATACCTTTGCATCTTTTGCAAGTGCACGGTAAGAGATTCTCCATGACCCATCTTAGCGGAAATCATGTTAGTGAAAATCTCATAACGCTCTTGTCTCGCGTTTTGGTGGTATCTCTCCAATAAGTCTTGGTGCATCTCGTACGGGTACATGTCCTCGTAGGACTTTTGGAATTCGGAGTTCATGGTGGCAATCATGATGCAATGTACCTTCGTTGCATCTCGCTAATGAGTCTCAAAAGCGGTGATTTCGGTCGGAGTAGCGATTTCAGGGTTGATTTTCTCGAGCTTCTCATCAAGGACATACTCCTTGTCCTCATAGCGAGCAATGGTGCGAATGTACCTTATCCATTCGCTAAAGTTCGTTCCATCGAAGGTGACCTTTTGGCAAAGGCTCATCAACGTGAAAGAACTAGCAGCAGCGTTGTTTGCGTTTGACATCTACAAATAGAAAGGACAAAGATATATTAGAATAAGAATCCCTAATTATCACCCAATAAGAAAATTAGGGCTAGGATCCAACAATAACATTTACATACTAGAAAAGGGATGCCGTAATCTAACATGCAAATAAACTGAAGGTAAGTGAATGACGATTCACTAATTCTCCATCACAAAAACCTAAACTATTAGTCCTAAGTGTATTGAGAATTCCTAGGTTCGGATGAGATTCATTGAAACTATTCAATGGCATGTTTAAATCTCGATATGCCCCTCTTGTTTGTGAATGGGATACCGAGGATCACAAAGCGGGTGTGAATTACCATGCAAATTCACATGGTGCCTTCATTGTAACGATCACCTATTCGATGTGACGGTAAACCACACACGCTCCATCGAACTATGATAAACAATGAATCACCCTTTGCCACCTTTGCTTAGAACCAATTAGTGTGCCAGTAAACCACACACGCTCCACTAACTTCTTAGCAAGGGTGCAAAGTGTAATTTCATGGGATTGCATCAATTCACTTTTCCTAAATTAACTAAGATTGGGAAATTTTAAAAAAATGTGTAGTTACTTTGTATTACTTATTATACTTTTAATGAGAGGATGAGGTTGCCCTATCCTTCCCGTTCGGCTAACGACCCTCCACCAATCAAGCAAGCGGTGGGTGTGAGTGTACACCCATTAAGCGCCATTTTATAGGCCGCAACCTTATACCCACCTTATAGATCGGCTTCGTGAATGAGGCCTACTAACGGTAAGACTAGCATTTAGTTATACATATATATATTATTCTAGTAATATCATATTAGTATAGCGTTGTATTTTAAACCTTTTAAAATCTAGGGTTTGAAATTTAAGTTGTCTAAATTAAACTTTTAATCACAAATTATAAATTTCAAAACTTGAGGGCAAGTTTTAAACATTTAAAATATGGAGGATCAAATAACAAATAATTCCAATTAACAATTAATATCCTAATTATCTATATTTGATTTTATTCAAGATTTCTTTGAAAGATAATTACCAAAATAATTAAAATAATTAATTAATTATCATATAAGGAAATTAAATATTTTATTAGTTGATAAATACCTTTAATTAGATCAAGATAATAATCATATATATCAAAAAATCGGATTTAGGTTGATCTATTATGATTAAGGTAAGTTTCCATAAGATAATTATGAAAAAATCCCGAATCTGGCCATTCCTGACGCCTGGACTCGCCGAGTGCACAAAGGGACTCGCCGAGTCAGGCCAACTCGCCGAGTCCACTTTGAGACTTGCCGAGTCCATGACTCAGAAACCAAAAAATCGAATTTTGCAGGTTTGTTTCAGTTAATCAAGCAACAATTTAAAGAAAACCAAGCTAGGCTCTGATACCACTGATGGGATTTAGCCATAAGAACTTTCCTATGTGCGCATGCAAAACCCTAATGCTTGGATCTAGGCTTTCTAATTAAACATGATTTGAATCCAAGACTTCTAATGGCTAATTAGGTTAAATAACAACATTGAAACAGATCTAGAACCATACCTTTGAATTCCTTGTTGATCTTGTTGTCTTGGAGCTTCTAGAGTCACAATTGTCACTCCTCTAATGGCTTGCAAAAACCAATAGCAAGGAAGATGATTTAGGAGAGAGGAGAGGGGAGGAAATCGGCCAGGGTTCTCTTACTTTTGGTGAGGTGCCGATTTCCCTTAGCCATGGGGTATATTTATACTTGTAGACTCCTTAAGGGTTACAACCTAAACCCTAATTGGATAATCTTCTCTTAAGGCTATCCAAATCCTTTCCATAGATAAGTCTTGGATGATTTTGAAGCTATCCTAGCTTCTAGAATCCGTCCACTATATATCTATAAGGATTTATAGTCTAAAGCTTAACTATGAAACAATTGACAGTTTATACCCCTTTATTTAATTAATCTCTTTAAGTCACCAAATTAATTCCAATTAATTCTATGACTTATATTAATCAAATAACAATATATTATACTTTATATTATTCTCATAATATATTAATAATATTTACTCTCTCTTAATAAATCATCCTATCAAGTTGCTATGGTGAAGGCAACCCAAAAGGACCATGCACAACCGGGTCAAATACTTGCCTAATATAGTTGCAGCCTTAGACACTATTCCAACAGTTCAGCCATCAACTTCAAAAATGCTTATTCCATTAAGACCTTAAGCCCATATTACAGATCTGAGTCCCTTAACATGTCTTAACTCATAAAGTCGACTACTTGGTGTCTTGCAACCCACGAAATAAACCCAAACTTAGAATATAACCATTAACTTCCATGGAAATGGATAGATCTTATGCATGGTCACAAATGGGCCTTAAAGATCGAAACTTTACTACTTATGGGCCTCATATATCACTAAGGGTGGTAACCCTAGACCTAGAAACGAGTTTGAGTAATAAAGATCCGTTCTTGGGACTAAAAGGTCCAAAACATCATTGCACTAGATCTAAGCATACTTGAGGAAAGTTGTGAACTTTATACCTTCAAAGAGTCCCAAATGATGATGTTATCCCGGATCTATGAGCTCAACATACTCAAGTTCTTCTTCTCCAACTTCTCTTTTATTCTTCTAAGATCCAAATCACCAAAGTAAGCTTCATAAGGCCAAAACACACAAGGATGAAGTATGAAAGGGTTTCTAGGGTTTTCTGAGGTTGAGAGGCTGGTAAGGAGGCTAGGGTTTGAGTCATAATGTTGTATTTATATGGCTTAAACCCTAAAAATTAGGGTTTGGAATCTGTTCACGTACCCTGTGCGTACTCCTTGGTACCTTGCATGTACGTGCATGCGTCCCTCACATCCAATGTTCCTATACGCCCCGTGTACACCAAGGCTACGCCCAACGTACGTCTTCTGGGCAGCCCAACTATTCGGCCTACTCACCAATGGTCCATTTAAATAATCCATTTATTTAATACTTAGCCCAACAATTAATTAAAGAAATATTAAACAATTATTACCTCAAGTGACGGTCGTTACATACATAAGTTATAGCTTATGAATCTATTATGCATTGGTATTGCATAAATGCATCCATAAAATAAACGTTATAAAATATAGCTCCATGTATGGCATGATGAGTAAAGGTTATAATTATGTTGTCAAGGTTTAATCGTTCATTTTGCTTGAAAGGAAAAGTGATATCTTTGGGCCCCTCGGTGATTTGATGTTGACATTCATGTGCAAAGCCTTGTCCGAACTAAATTAATGTGTTCGATTAGTAGTCTGAATCTAGTCATCATAAATCGAAAATCAGGAAACAAAATTTTGGACTATGAGTTTGATTTGATATCCATGACTCGTATTCATACGATATCTTGTAGAACGAAGGAATAACTGATCACTTATCTTAGGGCCAACGTTTGATTTGAATCAGAGTTTAAAAGTGGCTTTGGAAAGCATATTTTCTGGTTAATCGAAGTTTTTATTTGAAATTGTAGTTGATGGCTTATCCAAGTGGGAGACGGTTGGATTTGGTGTATCATGTCTTAACTAAATTGGTATATTCTTAGTGAATACAAGCGAATTCCTTTTTTGGGTTGCCCTCATAATCAGAAATAACTAGAATTGATGTTAGGAGAGAGATAAAATGATTTGTTAATATGTTATATGATCAATATATTAATTGGAAATAGATAATAATTAATTTTGAATTAATTTGAAATAGTTGGAATTAATTGATTAATAATCAGAATTAATCTATAATTAATTTGGGATTAATTGGAATTAATTAAAGGTCCAAGGTTTGAATTGTGATTGTTCTTATTTGAGCAATGAAGACAAGTTCTAGAACCCTTATAGGGTTGGATGGTTTTTGCAAGCCTCTTGTAGGATTCTAGATGGCTTGAAATGTTGATAAGGATAACCATATTTGAATAGATAAAATAATAGTACTTTATTATTCAAATCTAGTGTTTTCCTTGGATCGCATACACTATAAATAGGACCCTAAGGAAGCCAAATTTTGTATATACCCTTCCAAGAGTCATATAGCCAACATTTCTTCCTCCTTCCTCTCTCTCTCCTCTTCAATCTAGGGTTTTGAGTGTGAGCCATTAGAGTCAACCATATTTTTGGTGCTAGCTTTCTAAATATCAAGAAGCGATCTAAGGATATTGTTTACTATAACAATATCAAATGTACGTAGCCCTAATCTTGTAATTTCGATTATAACTAGGGTTCTTGTAGTTTCATAGTATATTGCTATTAATGTGTAAAGACATAAGTCTTTATAGGTTACATGTACTCTTAAGTGTTAAGTGTTTTATCCACAAGTACATTAATTTTCATAACCTATAAAATCCATCAATATTTACCTGGAACTTGTTACATTTTATCAGTTTTCATTTAGCCCCAACATTTACGTATGATTTTGCATTTAGCCCTAACATTTTTTTGTTCCCCATTTGCCATTATTTTTTTAGAAAAAATTCATTTTAGCCATTGGTTAGTCACATATAGATATTTTAAAACATAATAACTTAAAATGAAAAAAGGAAAATACAAATGGCTATCTTTTTGTATTATAAGTGTTTGTTGTATTTAATGTACACATGTATTTTAAAATGAAAGAAAAAGACTTGGTGTAATTCTTGAGTCTGTGAGATCTAATAAACAATATGACATATTAATTTTTGAGATAATCAAAATTGTTAATTCATTTATAACTCATCAAAGAAAAAAATTAACTATTTCTAATGACATATTTGTTAAGAAACCAAATATTTCTATAGAGTCAAAATTACGACTTCTCCTGGAGGGACGGTGTTTTAGCTAGTAAGTCAATGACACTCTTTTTTTTGTATTATCAATGTTTGTTGTATTTAATGTACACATGTATTTTAAAATGAAGGAAATAGACCTAATGTATGTCTTGAGTCTGTAACATCTAATAAACAATATTACATGTTAATATTTGAGTCAATCAAAATTGTTAATTCATTTGTAATTTATCTAAGAAACAATTTGTTATTTCTCATGATATATTTATTGAGAAACCAAATATGTCTAATTAATTGAAACTGGGACTTCTCATTGAGGGGCGGGGCGTGTTAGCTAGTAAGTTCATGACTAACATTAGATGTCTTAGACTCGAGACTTACACTAGATCTTTTCCTTTTTATCATACATACTTATAAAGCTAGCATTTTTTTTCTTGAATCTCATGTATTTGAAACCTCCATTCTTTTTTCCTTTCACCACATTCATTTGAAACTCCCATGACTTTTCAATTTCTTTATAATAATTATTATAATTTGGTAATTAGGTTAAATAAATATCAAATCTAAAGTGTATTCATATATAAACTAAATTCCAATATTAAAATAATATCTTTAATTCTACTTATAAAATTATGTTTTTTAACTTTTAACATATTACACTTAATTTATTAGTTTTAATATATTGTTGGATGTAAACCATTATCATTTTAAAGGTATAATTTTTGAACAATTTGTATAAAATACTTACATTATTAATTATAATATAACATTATAGGCTCAACTTAAATATAAATTTTATTTAACTTAAACAACCCAAAGATTATTTTATAAATAGTTAAAAGTGATAAATTGTAGTGTCTTTCTAATAATGATTGTAAGTTTGTTAATAAGGTTAAATAAATATCAAACTTAAAATGTAATCATAAATAGACTAAATTTCAATTTTAAAATAATATGTTTACTTCTATTTATAAAGTTATTTCTTTAAATTTTAACATATTATACTTAATTTATTAGATTTAAAATGTTGTTGCATGTAAACCATTATCAGTTTAAAGCTACAATTTTTGAACAATTTGGACAAAATACTTAAATTTTTAATTTAAATATAACATTACAGTATCAACTTAAATATAAATTTTAGTTCCACTAAAAAAACCAAATAATATTTTGTAAATAGTTAAAAGTGATAAATTATAGTGATAAATGCAAAAAACTAAATTGTAATATCAATTTAACAAAAATATTTCCTAAATATATTTATATAATCGTTAAATTTTTTTTCAAATAAGTAGCTTAAAATAACTTATAATAACAATAGTTAACAATAACTCTATATAAATGATTATATTATTACCTTTAAAATCAAAAAATAATGTTTGATGTTTTAAATAATTATAATGATAGAAATTAAAACATTAAGAAAATATATTTTAAAAAATTAGTTAAAAATAACAACTATAAATAATATTAAACCATATATAATATTTAATTTTATTGATGTGTAACTCGCGAGTAGAAGTCATTCAAACGATTGAGATTATGACGTTATAATATATTTATATATTATCCTATAATTCAAAATAGTCAATATATTATATCAAATTAATATACGAATTATTATATCAAATTTAACAACAACGTTAGTGTTATATTTTAAAATATATATATTTGTAAAGACTTCAACTATATAGGTGTTTCTGCGCATTATAATGTGAACTCAAATATAAATTTCAGTTCCATTTAAAAAAACTAAAGAATATTTTGTAAATAGTTAAAAGTGATAAATTGTAGTGATAAAAACAAAAACTAAATTGTATTTTCAATTTACCTAAAATATTTCGTATATATATTTTAATAATCATTAAAAGTTTCCAAATAAGTAGTTTAAACTAACTTGAAAATAACAATAGTTAAAAACATATAAATGATTATATTGTTAGCTTTAAAATAAAAAACAATGTTTGATGTTTTAAATAATGATAATGATAGAGATTAAAACATTAAGCAAATAAATTTAAAAAAAAAATAATTAACAATAAAAACAACTATAAATAACATCAAATCATATATTATATTTAATTTTATTCATGTGTAACTCGCGGGTAAAAGTCATTCAAACGATTGAGATTATGAAGTTATAATAAATGTATTATATAATTCAAAATAATCAATATATTATATCAATATAGTATATAGAAATTATTATATCTAATTTAACAACAACGTTATTGTTATATTCAAAAAAATCATATATTTGTAAAGACTTCAACTATATAAGTGTTTTTGCGCAACGCGCGGACATTCGCCTAGTTTTAAAATACATATGTACATTAAATATAATAAACACTTTACTAGCTAACACGCCCTGCTCTCAAGAAAAAGTCGCAGTTTTGACTCTTACCTTTGTTTTTTTTTCCCTTTTTCATTTTAAGTTATTTCGTTTTAAAATACATATTTGTGACTGACCGATGACTAAGATGAATTTTTTCTTGAAAATAATGGAAAAATAGGGAAAAAAATGTTAGAGTTAAATACAAACTTATACGTAAATATTAAGGCTAGATGCAAACTGAGAAAAATACGAAACTGACATGTCATCATGACCTGTTGGTAACGGGACACGAGCTCGAAAATAAAATGTTTTTCTATATATAATGGCAAATGAGGAAAAAAATAAAATTGAGGCTAAAATAACAAGGTTGATGATATGCCTTTTTGATATATACCACAATTATAATTCGTTTGTATTTTTTTATACAACGCCCAAAACTCCAACATCAAAAATAAAAATGCAACCCGAAAAAACCACAAATGAATATAGGGGTGTTCATTTGGATGGATCGGTTCGATCCGATCTAATTACATAAATCCAAATTAATTTCAGTTTTTAAAATATAGATCCGAATTGTCCAAAATAAATTAAAATCAAATCTAATCCAATCCAATTACAATTTGGTTGGATCGGTTTTTATAATTCGGTTTTCAAAAGACATAACATTTTAAAATAACATAATAATTAATATTTTCCAATTTTTGTAGAAGAAACAAAAATAAATTATTTAGTTGTAGTTTAAAATTTATAAACAACTACTAAGATAGTATATTATAATTTAATATTTAATAGATAAAAAAACTTTTTGAAAGAAAATGCATATTAATTTTTTTTATTAGGTGAAACTTTTTGATCTTTTTTGAGAAAAATAAATTATAAAATTAATAAATAATTATACATATATTAAAAATAAATAAATAATAAGTATTAATCGATTTTCTTAGACTATTCGGTTCTTATTTTATAAACCAAAATCAATCCGAAATCCAAAATAGTAATTCGGTTTTGATGTAATAGTTAAATCCAATTAAACAATCTAAATATTTGTACCAGATAGTTAAATCTAAATTGTCCGATTAAAGGTTTTATCTAAATAATAAATAGGCTTAACATCACTCGATAATTTTGTAATTAAAAGACCCCGTTCAAAAGATGGAGGAGAGTTCAATTGAGAAAAAAAAAGGTTGAGAATGGGGGAATCATTCTCAGCCACTCATTTATTTTCGCCGCGAAAGCTTCTATTGTACCAGCGGAAATGGAAAAGGAATAAACATGTGTTTTCCAACAAAACATGTTTCCTTAAACTATGCTAATCATTACCTTAATATATACAAAAACATAGTTTTTTCGTTTTTATTTTTTATTTTTAAGAAGCTATTTTTATCGAAAAATGATTTTAAATATACCAAAATTCATGATTTTTTATTCTCTACAAATAGACATCCATATTGATATAGTTTTAAGATAAAATAAAAAATTTATTTTTTTATATTTTCAGCTATCGCTATTCATAAGTGAATAAAAATGCATCAGATTTTTGCTACAGTACATTCGTTATTCACTTATGAATAAAAATATATAATTAATTTTTTTTACAGTTTAAATATCATTCATATAACATATAATAAACATAGTATATTCATATTTAAATATTAGACGATGCATTCACTTGTGAATATTACATAATTTATTCATTTGTGAATATTAGATGATATATTCACTTATGAATATTAGATAATATTTTCATATCTGAATATTATGTAGTATTACATGGTACATTACATGTGAATATTACATAGTATATTCACTTGTGAATATTAGATGATATATTCACTTATGAATATTATACAGTATATTCACATATGAATATTACAAGGTATTTTCACAAATATATATAATTTTTATATATTATTCACATATGAATAACATACAGACTTGCATATTTGTTTTTTTTTTTTGTTTTAATAATCATATACTGATTCAGGTGAGAAAACATATTCATATATGAATCTAATGTGGTAATTTAGTTTATGCATTTCATCAAACAGTTGGAGTGTATACGATTTAACTTTTTTAAAAATGTTAAAAACATGATACTTTGACTATTTAAATCTTACAAAATAGTAGATTGATAGAGAATTATATGAAATTTTTCAAAAAAAAAAAAAAACGATTTGATCTTTTTCTAACCTCAATTTTGAAGTTTTATTTGATAATTGATGTTGAATGAATGATATGAAGTGGATTTTTTTGTTGATTATTGATGATGTTGATCTAATGACGCTGGGAGTATAATTAATCGTAGATGTTGAAGATCATATCGTATTCAAGCATAATTGAAGGTTGGATTAAAAGAACCAAAAATGAATTTTTGTTGTTAACTGTTGAATCGTGTTGATAAACATGTTATTAACGAAGATCGATGATTGATTAGCACTGGATGATATTGATGATTGTTTAATTGAAGAAATTTGGATGATTGTTGAAGGTTGGAGAAGAAATTTGGATGATGAACGATGAATTGTTTGAACTTTAATCTAATTATCCAAAGATATGTCTTTGAGATTGAAGGTTGTTATCATATTTACAAGTTTACCACCATGTCTTTTTATTCTTAGATTAAATAAGTGGTTAAGAATGATTCCCATACTCAACCTTTTTTATTTTTCTAAATTGTAAAGTATTATTTTCACTTCGCGTAACACGATGTAAACATTTCTATTCATACCAAATACAACTGAAAAGCAACGTTTATCTAAGTTATTAAAATAAGGGGGTTTAGGGTTTATCCTTGTGGAATCATCTTTGAATTCAGAACCCTGAACCCCTTTCTGTCTGGATGCAGCAGGGATTCTTTGAGGGATATTGAAGTTAAAAATGGTAGATACTCTTTCTTCCAAGGTTGATCGCTCCGCTGGAGCTGGAGATGAAGATCGTGCTGCTAATCTTCCTCGCACATTCAAGTATTTATTGGGTTAGTGTCTCTGATCATCATATTTCACTGTTTTATTCCATTTTTATCGATGCTGAAACATACCCTTTCCTCGCATGTAGCCACACAGTTTTTGTCTCGGGGAATTCCCTTCATCTTCAATTCATGGATCGTCAGGCATTTAACCGAGGAAGATTATGCTGTAAGAACTGTTACTATCTCTTAGATTCACCTTGGCAATGGGGATTTGATTAGCATATATTGTTGAATCTATTTTGTGCATAGAATTTCTAGCATAATTCGTGTTTGATATTAAAGTTTTATACCAAAACCTTTGTCTTCTACTACTTCAATCAGAAGATCAACGTGCTTTGATACTACTCAACTTGATTAATGGTTGAAGATGACATCAAACAGTAATCACCCACATTGAATGCTCTCTCTCAGTTCAATGTTTGTATGTAATCTGTTTGATCCGATTCTGGGCCTTCTGTAAACTGAGCTTTAGCAATCTGATGAGCAGTGTATTTTTGGGGATTTCCATTTCTCAATGTCTCACTTATTTTCGTTTAAAAATGTAGATGTATGCTGTGCAGTTTCATCTATTTGTCACATGTGTCTTGTTCCTTAGTCGAGAGGGTTTCAGAAGAGCATGCATGAGGGCAGACATTAGATGGTATCTCACATGCTTATGTCACTGAATTACAAGTAAACATATCATTGCATCACTCCATTTTGCACATACATCCATGATCTTTGTTTCCATGAACATGCTAATCATTAAAAATAAAACAACATTCACAGTGATGATGCTCTAACTAGTGAAAATACAACAAAGCTTCTGAAATTAGCCTGGATAACTCTTCCATGGGGAGTATTCATCACAATTGTTGGATGTGTATTTGTCTTCTGGACACAAGGTTTAAGTTTTTCAAATCCATACGGACAAGCCATCCTAATCAATGGTAATATCTGAATCACTGAATTCCACTTTTGAGCTCAATTTATTTTAAATTCCAATGCTATGGAACTAAACTATCAGGGACTTTTATGTAAATTTGCAGCCTTTGCTTGCATTTTGGAGCTGTTAGCAGAACCCTTGTATATACTTTCACAGAACTTGCTTCTTTTAAAACTCCGGTTGATTGTTGAAACTGCAGCCACTCTTTTGCGATGCTTAACAGTTTACATCTTTATTATCATGCAAATTGACATGGTAAGAAACTTATACTTTTAGCATCCAAACACGTATATTTTTGTATTATTAATAAGAAACATTTTTTTTTTATTTCCTTACAGGAAAGAGCTATTGTATTTGCATTGTCTTCAACTGCATACGGAGGTTGCATTTTCTTTTTCTATTGGGGTTACTTTCTGTTTCTCAAAAGATACAAACTTTCTGTTCTTTTTCCTTTCAGGTATCACTTCTCTTGACTATAAAAGAAAAACAAACATGATTGATTGATGATAAAAATAAATAACACAATTTATTTACATTCAGTGTAGGAAACTACGATAAGCAGCTTTCAAAAATGTGTACATTATTCACCCTTCAGTCATTCCAAAAATTGATACTTCAAGAAGGTGAAAAGATGGTTCTTGTGTGGTTTGATACACCATATAACCAAGCTGTATATGGACTTGTAGACAAATTAGGTAGCTTAGTTGTCAGATTGGTGTTACTTCCTTTTGAAGAAAGTTCATATGCAACATTTGCAAAGTCTGCATCAGGTTTTAATTATCTCAAACAATGACCTTTTTCTTTTGCTATTCAATATACTTTATTTATTTATTTAGAGCTAATATATGTATATACTTTCAGGAGACGACAAACAGAAGAAAAGGAAACTACAGACTTCTCTAAAAGATGCTTTGAAGCTTGTTATATTAATTGGTACACTTTTCATGTTCAAGGTTTTTTGTTAAAAAAAAAAAGAAAGAATAAAGTATGTTGCTATTTCATGTAATTTCATGCTGATTTTACATTTTTGGTAGGATTGGTGTTTATGGCATTTGGCCCTAGTTATTCCTACTCTCTCATCAGATTGCTCTATGGTAAAAAATGGAGTGATGGAGAAGCTGCTTCAGCTCTTCGATACTACTGTCTGTATGTGGTTGTTCTTGCTATAAATGGTAAGTCACACATTTTAGTACCTACCTTTTTACTAAAATACCCTTGATGCATAGTTTTTATTTTGTGATCTTATTATAGGAACATCTGAAGCCTTCTTACATGCAGTTGCAACAGAGGATCAACTCAAACAGTCAAACAATTCCTTGGTTGTGTTTTCATTTATTTATGTGGTGCTTAACATTCTGCTAATTCGGTCAGCTGGGGCAGTTGGATTGATCTTTGCAAATGCTCTCAGTATCCTTCTTTTTTAGTCGTTTCGGTCAGCTCGGGCAGTTGGATTTATATTTTATACTTCCTTCACTGCTAATTTAGATATGGTGTTCCGTATAATTTACTCAGCCATTTTTATCAGACGTTACTTTCAGGTATATAATAATATTATCACACTAAGTGTATAGTTTAAATGTTAACTTAATGTTTTTATGTTGCATCAGGATTCCACATCATTTTCGTTTCATAGCTGCTTACCTGGCGGCTGGATGATTTTATTGTTTTCAAGTGCAGTAACTCTTGTTTCTGAGAGAGTAATTTTGGATCGTGATAACTTCTGGCCAACATTTTGCATTCACTTTTTCATTGGGTTTGGTTGCTTCTGTGTTGCATCCTTTGTAATGTAAGTTCTATATACAATTATTCATCACAACTGTTCTGTTTTTCCATTTATATTTATATTTTAATTTTTTGTGTAAACAAACAGTTATCGACGGGAGAGATCTTTCATCAACAAGGTTGTTAGGTTTCGTCAACATTCTGACTGAAACAAAAAGTTTATCAAGGAAGGTGAGATAAATTGACATTGATTGGAGAAAGATGGGGTAGAAAGTTATTATATACACAATTTCAATTTTTATTTGATTAAATTTCACGATGTATAACTTTATAAAGGTAAGAAAGATAATTTATTTGCTACTTTGAAATACCAAGTAATTTTGCCACGTCAGCACTTGCTTTCAAAAATTGCAATCAAGTTCTGTGGCGACTTAAGGAAGACGTAGGTAGCACTATCTGCTATCTGCACCGCTTTATCCACCATTTAGTTTGGACCAGTAAGCCACCGACTTACCACTACACTTGTAAACTATGCATCGACACTTGTACTTTTACAGTGTATGAAATGAAGTACTTGGGTTGGGTGGTCCTTCATTGCTCAACAACCCATGCAATTTATAATAATAAGCAATTGAGATGTTTGATGTGATAAAAAAGAGAAAACCGATAAATCAAAATGATTAGGAGGATGTAGATAGTAGTGAAGTGAGTGTAGCTTTTGACCTTTATTTCAATACAAAACAAACAAAGAGTGAAAAAAGTTTGAAAAAAGTATGCAAAAGTAGTTCTAATCTTCTAAAACAGCATCATCATATTTTCATCTTTGCTTTAAATGTTGGATTCCTTTTGTTTTTTTTGTATTTTTTCTATATATGACTCTATTGATTCGATATAAGATATGGTATAGATGGAGAAGAGTATAAACGAGTGTTGAAAACTAATTTAATAAAAAACGTGGTGGGGGCGAAATATCAAATATGTAATCTGTTTGGTGGTTTTCATAATTACTATCATTGTCATTATTATAGATTATTAGTGTAGGTTAAAAGTCATTATATTATGTCAACCTAAAATCCTTTTTTAGGACTAAGTTTTGAGATTAAAAACAAGAACATGATGCGCACTAACTGGCATCCGATGACTATTTGAATTTTATGTAATAATGATGGATTAAAACTTACAATACCAACTAGAAGTCATGTGGTGACGGGTATTGAAATAGGTTGATAACTCGTAAGACAATACGATAATATAATTATAATCATGATTTATTATTGTATGTTTGGTAAAACTAGCTGATAATTGTAAAATATAGATTTTATACGTGCAAACATACTTTTAATCATAGATAAAGTCAAGGTTTTTAGATGGTCATTGTTTGTGCTAATGTAAGAGATGGCATATGATAATCGCTTTAAAAAATCATCACTTTCTACAAAACACGACATTTTAGAGTAATTAGTTTTGTTTTGGAGTCACATAAAGTTAGGTGAGATATGGCTTAAAGTAATTCTATAATCTGACATGAGAGAGATACATATACATTCCCGACTAACATCGTATTAACACACAATGTTCTAAAATTGTCCATTGCGGACAGTTCTTCGTATTCCTAATAAAAGTTATATTTCGATAATGGTTTAATGTGTTGCATAAGGTTGTTTAAGTTAGGTACAAGTTTCCAATTATATATATTCCCTTTAAATCGTAGTAAAAAATCACGTGAAAGTAACTTGAATGTATGTCTTGTTTCGAAATAAGTTTCATTTATATAGGAGGGACCGTACAAATCAATTGTATCTTAATTTATTCAAAATTTCTATTCCAGTTAAATTGATTAGTTTTCAAAATTTTAGAAAACAAGATTATTTTTATTATAAATAGCTAATTTAATCAATATCCCTCGTTTCTAACTTTCTATAAATCCAATAAGGATGTCTCAGTTTTTGGAGATAACTTTAGTTAAGGGATAAAGTTGTAAACAACTACCTCTATATTCTTTTTATCTTTCTTTTTGCAAGTCATAGATCACTCATTAGGTTTGACAATTCACTTCTTATTAAAAAAAATATTGGAATTCTTAGAATCAAGTGAAAAACAATTTTTATGAATATTTATTTAGCTTCTGTTGTCTTTCAAAAATAATAATTAAAATATAATTGCTAAGTTATGGAGTCTTTGTAAAGGTTGGGTAACGAATTTATTTCTTATATACTGTGTTATTTATTAAGTTTAATTTCTTAAAAGGAATGTACTTTTTATGTGTATATCAATATCAAAGGTACAATTTCTCATTAAAGCAGACATCCAACATTTTTATGTTCTCTTTTTACAATTAAGGCATGCCAAGAATTTGAGTTTTTATTTTTTTTAAAAGAGAAATATGTTCTTTTTTACAATTAAGGCATGCCATGAATTGGAGTTTTTTATTTTCTAAAAGAAAAAGGTTTTCAGCCTAAAAATTATGCCTACTTTATTTTTAAAATGCCATCATGAAGTGGGACCATGTTCAAATCTTTTGTCACATCTTTAAATTCTTTTAGGCCCTCCCTCAAGGGGTATTTACTTTCTTCCTCTTAGAAAACATATATGCATATATGAAATTGAGAATGTATAGTTGCGAAATATCCACATATAGTGAAATGTGTGTAAGATTATAAATGACCAAAATAAGGTTAACTTTTTTTAGAATGGTAAAAATTTTATTAAGCAAAATGTAACATTCCAAAAATAAGACCTAAATTTTTCGATTTTTAAATAACTAAAACCATTATCCAAAACATCATAATCAAACCATAATAGAATAAATGTGTCTACTACATCAAGAAACATCAGAGTAATCATAAAATACGGAACGGGATGGTGTGTGCTCTGCAATCATCCCGAACTATTTCCTTTCGAACCAGAAGTACCTGAAATATAAATTGAAAACCGTAAGCACAAACTTAGTGAGCTCCTCATAATACCACATACCATACATATCAACATATAATGGGTCCCCGCCCATCATCGGACCCCGACCGGCATCGAGCCATGCTCGGTATACGAATCTGTCAGTCATCGGGCCCCGCCCGGTATATATATAACATATAAACAAATAAACAAACAACACATGCGATAATCACAAACATAATAGCATACAGAGCAGTTATCAGGCCCCACCCGGAATCGGACCTTGCCCGATATACATACAAGCACGTGGCACATGTAAGAGTCACGTAGACATCTAGCACCCTAACATATCGACCATGGGCCGACATTGGTGCCTTCGACCCACTAAAACACAGTAAGGAAACTCACCTCTAACTGTTTAATCACATATATAAATCTCTGACTACTGGTCCAACAATTCCCCGCGTTATCATCATAAAACAACATCTAATTAATATTGGGTCTCGACCTATAACCAATAATCCAAGATACTTAGCCCAAGCCCAGGGTAACATACCATTTTACCCTTTTCCCATTTTGGGCCAAAGTCAAGGCCCAACTTATTGCCCAAAAGGCCCAAAACCTAAATGAACACCCAAAGCCCAAATATAGCCTAATCTTCCAAATTGGGCCCGAAACCCAACTTGGCCTAAAATCCAAAGGAAACCAAAGCACTAACCAAAAGCCCAAATCAGAAGTCTAATGGCCCAACAAGGCCCAAATAAAGAAAACCCAACCTATGGCCCAAACCGAGAATGCAAGCCCAAAAAGCCCATCTGCTGAGTACGTGGGCCGTACTCAGTTTATACGCTTAACATACACCTTCTAGGGCTCGTACGCGCAACGTACCAACTAGTTACGCCCAACGTACTCCCCAGCTTGCCACCCTACTCCATTAAGCACTTATTTCATTGAGACTTCAAGCCAAACTCTCAGATCTGATTCTATAAGACCACTTATCATGTAATGTTAGCAACTTTATAAACATGCATGGCTTAATGGGGCTCAAGAGATTAAAAAGAGCTTAATAAGGGTCTTAACACATGCATGAGTCCAAATTCTCCACACAGTTGACATTTTTATGAACTTAGGGACTGAAAGGAGCTAAGATATATCATTATAGCCTCTGGAGTAGATCAAAAGCTCTCCTTTAATACAAAGGACTCAAAAGATGCACAAATGTTCCATGAACTAGATCTAGCATAGAATAGCACAAAGGTGTAAGCTTTTTACCTCAAAAAGCTTGCAAATATAGAAGTGATCCTAAATCTACAAGTTCAATCAACTTCTCCAAGGGCTTATCTTCTTCTTCTTCACCTTAAGACACCAAAAATCTCTTTATCAAGCTTACAAACTCACTAACACACTTAGGGTTTTGTTCTCTGGGACAAGGAGGATGGAGGTTGTCTAAACATGTCCAAACGAGGCTATAATGAGGTTTAAATAGGTTACAAACCCTAAAAATTAGGGTTTGTCTCAGAATCACGTATGGGTTTACCTGCAGCATATGCCCCACGTACGTGGTTAAGTCCCACGACCAAGATGTGGCTAGTACGCCCTGCGTACTAACCAAGGGCCAAATTTGAAAGGATTTTGCATTAAGGACCAAAAGGGGAAACTTACCAGAACTTGAATGTTACACAAAAACTAACAAGATGTTAGAAACAACAAAACACAAAATTACATGGCAACAAGAGATAAGTTATGTAACCAACCAACCTAACTAACTATAAGAATCATTTCACCTACTATGACACCAAGAGTAAGCTTGTGTAACGATACTATAAAAAACAAGGTTTTTTTTAAAAGGAACCCTTTCATAAAGCAATTTGTTCCTAAAATTCCAAATATGCCACCACATAATAAGAAAAATCGCCTTAAGAAAATCCTTAGTAATGTTGTTAAGACACAAAAGATAATCCAAGAGTACTTACTTTACTTGGCCATATAAAGCCTAGATTGTTGAGTGTTTACAAGTTTGTCTTCACAATAGGAACCTAATAGTCGATGAGCATAATTTCACACAGGAGGATGGAGGTCCACGATTTAATCCTTATCACACCCAACATATCGCTAGTGTTCCACGATTGACCTCCCATGTGAGCCTTAGAATGAGTTTACATGTCATGGTGTGGCTTATCATTTATTATCGCAATTTAGATTTTCAATCAAGAGTCTCGTGTTGTTATTACAAAATAGTGTATGAAATGCTAGAATAACTAGAAATTACCCCATCTTCGCCTCACGGGAGATGCAAGCGAGGTTTTGTTTTTCTATGTTCTAGTCACAAAAAAGGAAAGTACTATTACTAA
The DNA here is from genome assembly GCF_002870075.4 of Lactuca sativa. Taxonomy (NCBI): domain Eukaryota; kingdom Viridiplantae; phylum Streptophyta; class Magnoliopsida; order Asterales; family Asteraceae; genus Lactuca; species Lactuca sativa. Next base: position 13,683,962 of record NC_056630.2, on the reverse strand, counting down.
TTGTTTTATCTTTTTGTGTGCACGATTTTCAGGGGGACCAGACTTGGTGACATACAAAAGTCTAGGGACCAAACCTGTAAACACGGAAATATACAAAAAGTTGAAGGGGTGGAAATTGTCATTGTTCAAATTGAGGGAACAAAAGTGAAATTTTACGAAGTAAAGGGTGGAAAATGTCATTCTATAAAATAAAAGGGATGAAATTATCAATATACAAAAGTCTAGGAACCAAATCTGACAACATAATACACTTTTATGACCAAAGTATGAAATAAGAAAGTAGATTTGTGACCAAAGTGTGAAATAAGAAACTTTTATAGCCAAATTATAAAAACATAGAACTATATTATTCATAAGGGGTTTTTTTTATTATATATAATAATACATTAAATAGTATTAGCTAAAAACTAAAAAGTCTAAAAAGAAGGTGTTTCTCTTCAAAGTGGATTTTGATTGAGCCTTTGATTTAGGAATGTCAAAAACTTTCGTGGGATCCCGATTTCGTACGAGACTATTTTAAAAAAAAAATTATGTAACACCCCAATATTCAGGTACTTTCAAACCCATCCTTATGGTTTTAATTTATGTCAATTTGGTCCCTGTGATAGAAGAAAGTAGTCATGAGAAGCCCTAGTGGCAAAACCGTAATTTTGAAAGGATAAGAGTACGTCATGCGTACGAGTGTACACTTAGCATACTAGGGAGCGCCCTAGTACGTGGGGCGTACATCAACGTACGCGGGGCGTACTCATCAGACTTGGAAAACCCTTACTTTTAGGGTTGAGCCCTATATAATCCCCTTTATTGCCTCATTTCTTTCATCCTTTCAGCCTCCACCCTCTTTGAGTCAATTTTGCAAGCCCTAGCACTTGTGTGTGTTGAGCTTAAGTGTATGTGTGTGTGTGTGACATCCCCTTTTTCACGGCCAGAAAAGAGCGATTTGTTTATGCTTTGTTTTATAAATCAGAGTAATCGTTTGAAGAAAACCGTTGCAGAATTTATTCCCAAACAAAATATGATAAGAATTTATCAAATCATTTCTTTAAAGAAATGTATTTTCATTAAATAACAAAATCTCGGGATGTCACGTTCCGATACAAACCAAAAGCATAAACAATATAAAATAGACCTTACAACAGTTATTTATAACTACTGATCTATAATCCAAAATCTCTTGTCAAGTCCACCAACTTATACTTTTGTGCCATTACCTGTAATGCAAAGAAAACTGAGTGGGTCAGGCTTGGGAGCCTGGTGAACGTATAGGGTTTTCAACCCACAATAATATAATTATTATATTTAATCATCAAACAATCAACCCAATTATCCATCCCCATTATCTTCGTTTAATCTTCCCAAAAGATATTATTCTAAGTGTCATGTCCTATATCATGTTTACCTCTCATCTCCTTACATCTTATTTCCTTATATGTTTGTTCCTAAGAACTTTTCCTAAGGATCATCGCCTACATCGCATAGACAATACTAATTCGGGGATCACTCCCTCAATATGTGTCTAGTAAGGGTTAGGGTATCATCGCATGATTACGCAGCCACAACATCGCTTGGACTCGTAAATCATAATAAGGGTTAGACTATCATCGCATGAATACGCAGCCACAACATCGTTTGGACTCGTAATTCATAATAAGGGTTAGACTATCATCGCATGAATACGCAGCCACAACATCGCCTGGACTCGTAATTCATAATAAGGGTTAGACTATCATCGCATGAATACGCAGCCACAACATCGTCTGGACTCGTAATTCATCACCTATCTATCATCACCTAATTATCATCACCATTATATCCTCACCTATCTCTTATCACATTATTTCAACACACATCAACTATTTTATCTACCCATGTTCTACCCAACATAATTGTAGATATAAATTACATATACAGTTTAAATCATTTAACACCCATATAAAAACATCAATTCCAAGCCCATCTCAAATAGACAAATAATATCTAACAAATAACACGTATTTCATAGCTAATACTTTATACTTATGTGTTAGAAGAAAGTAACCACACACTCACTTGATCAGAATATGATCGGACAACACTACGGCTTGTACAAGTAGTATTCTTTGGTAGATCTGGAAGATCTTCACAAAAATTGGCTTCTCGCGGGCATAGCTTCGGCTAGGGAATTGCACTTCTCGGGATCTTCGGGGCTTCGGGATATTTCTTGCACGAAAAACGGGGTAAAAACGAGTGAGAGAGAAGAGTTTGAACAAAAGAAATCGGCTGCCTTCGCATGCTATTTATAGGGGCTGAAGTTTGGGGTTACGCTGGGCGTACTAAGCCCTACGTTGGGCGTACGCGACCAAAAACGTCATTGCTTACGTATGCGAGGAACTCAAGTCCGAGGGGTTCATGCACTGGGTTACGCTGGGCGTACTTCGGATAAGATCAATGACTTCTTCGGATATACATCCGAATTAAAGATTAAATATATATTTTAATTATTTAATAAACTTAAAAAATTCATATATTCCTCATACGAACTCTGTTTTTGACGTTCTTTATATCCACGCGTAGGTGAGACTACGCTCTACGACTTTTGTTTAGAATTCGTCGGCTAATTTCGATTTTATTTTTTATTATATTATTTTAGTAGGCCGGGACAGGAAAACTCCGTTATAAATTCATAACTTCTTCATCCGACGTCCGTTTTCTTCTGTCTTTTTATCATTACACTACTAATAACGAGATCTTCAATTCTCATTTAGATTGTTTTGGCTAAAAACCGCTCGATCTCAAATCGAGTATTCGGGCTGCATACTGCTAAGTTGAAACTTCGGAAAAATCATAACTTCCTCATACGCAGTCAGATTTGGGCGTTCTTTTTACGTACGCTCTCGGTTTAACGTATTCTACTACTTTCATTTAGATTACTAGGGCTAAATATCGCTCCAACGTAATTTCACTATTTACGTCGCGTTGTGTCGTGCCAGTTCTATCGCGAAACTTCGACAGGTCATAACTTCTTTGTTATAACTCGAATTTCGGCGTTCTTTATATGCACGGAAACCTTGTGACATACACTACAACTTAGTTAAGATTATTCAATCTAAATAATCTTCTATCAAAAATTCATTTTTGACGCTTATTGTCTCTAAATTGACTAGCCCTAATCTACGGGCGTTACAGTGTGTGTGTTCTTAGTGTTGAAGAAATAAGAAGGGATCTTTTGAGAAGCTTTGGTGTGGGATTCAAGCTTGTAGATCTAAGAACTTCATATCTATGGGGAGCTACAGAAGGTATAAATTCTTGAACTTTACTTGTATATCTTAGAGATCTAACAATATGGAGTTTTATGAGTTTTTCCCCTTTTCTTGTACTTGATGAGTAAATGCTACTCTAAGACCAAAGGAGCTACCTTTCCATAAGATTTGAGTTGGGTTAAGTCATAATAATGCTTTCTTGACTCATTTAGTGCTTGTATGCAACGTGTAGACGTCTTTAGTGGCTAAGACCAACTAGGAGGATGGTTTTGAGTCTTAATGATGCATGCATAACCATAAAGTTGGAAACTTTATGGTTAAGAACACCATATTGGACATGGATCTGGTTTGTGGACATTTGGTCTAAATGGAATAAATCTTTTTTCGAAGTTGTCCATGACCACCACGTACGCTGGGTATACTAGGGCGTACGTTGGATGTAGGTGGTCGACATCACATTTTTGGTCAAGGTAGATTATGTTAAGCGTATAGCTGGGTACGCCTCGCGCACGCAGCCTGTTGGGTTTTCAAGTTTGGGCTTTAAGCTTTGGGATACCTTTTGGGCTTGTGTCACACCCCCAAACCAGAACGGCGGAAACGTTCGGGGGCGGAGGACGTCATATTCAGTATCATAACAGTTTATAGAAAGGAAAGTACACACAACCATATATATTAAGGTTTCCAAAATGTTTACATAATTGTATTCGTTACATGTTCAAAAGATAAATACATAAACATCTTTCAAAAGGAGTAATTAACGCCAGCACGTTTAATCCCCAAAAGTTGATTTCCAAACCTGCTTAGCGGTTCCCTGAGAATACAAGTTATTTCAAAGAGAAAGTGTCAACAATTAAGTTGGTGAGTTCATAAGTAGGGTTTTGAGAAAATGTACGCCATTCGAAAGTTTGTGTATGTTTTCCAGAAAACGCGGTATTTTCAAATGAAAAGAATTATGATTCGTTGTGTTGAAATGAATATATTAGATCAAGAAAATCCCATATTTTCCCTAATAGTTGAGATATGCTTTGTTGTGTTTTCCAAGAAAAACCCTTATTTTCTTATAAAAGTATGAAAAGAATATGAACGTTCGTGTTACAAGTTGTAAATAAGTGCACCAGGAAAATCCCTTATTTTTCTATTAGTTGTTTGTTTAGATGCAGGAAAAACCCTTATTTTCCTAACATAACTGACAGTCTCTAAGACCGAAAATCGCAAGCAACCGACGTGCTTAAAAGGTGTGACATAGTTTTATATAATAAAGCTATACGAAGATCGCACTTGTTAGATGAAGAATAGTTTTAATAGCTACTCGTTCATAAAAGCCTAATACCATAATAATTGTATATCCGATGAGTTTTATAACCATACTGAACATAATATGCCTGTAGCGACGTTCTTCAGGCGTCGTAGCGTTATGACAAACTGTCACCCCAAAGGACGGACTGTAGCTAACAGTCAGGGCGCGGGATCATGACTTCCCGTATAGATCTATACACATTTGACACGTTCTCCGAACGGGAGACTCTGGTTATAGGCAGGACTTGTAGCGATACCTTCTAGCAAAAAGTCAGTATTTGAAGATGTACATGTCTCACGGATTCTCAACCAAGTCTGTATTAAAGTAATAGTTTTGTATGCAAAGATCATCCTTTTTCACCAAGTTTTGACAAAGCATAAATCATAAGTTTTTTTAAAATGTATAAAATGATTTAGTAAAGAATGTTACCCTTGATATGATGTTTTTGTATGTAAACGTATAAATAAAACATTATTTCTATTTATAAAACATATTGTATCCCAAGAGGGTAAAGCTGTGTTGTGAGGTGTTTTGCATGATGATGACTTCATAAGATAGTTAAAACAACAGTATGAATAGTATAGCAAAAGATCGATGTTTCACACGATTTTAGTCGTGTGTTTACTTGTATTCCCCCCCTAAAAGTGTTTAAAAAGCATTTAAAGTGTGGTTGTAGGGGTATGAACTCACCTGATAGATTGAAGAAAGCGAGACGAAAACCGAGCAGAACTTCTACTCGAGAAAGCGGATTTCTCGGGATTCTCGGGAATCTCGGGAGTGTAAAACTTCCTTTCAAACTTGGATATGAAAATCGGGCCCTTGGGATGACTCCGAGGGTTGAAGCGCAGAGCTTCGGCGCGAGAAAGGAAGGAAATTAGCAAATATGGCCGGCACCCTCGCACCGTTTATATAGGGCTGAAAGACCTCGGTACGCGGGGCGTACGCTTGCACGCGGGGCGTATGAGACGTCATCGCTTACGTACTTCTGATGGGAGGGCATAGAGGAGTAGGGGCGACGTGGCCGAACCGAGGCCTAGCACCCGGTTACGCTGGGCGTAACTCGGATCAGGCCGGTGACTCTCCCTTCGGATAATACCGGAATTCATTTTTAAATTTATATATTTATCATTTAGCAAACTTCTAAAATTCATATCTTCGTCATACGAACTCCGTTTTCGATGTTCTTTATATCCACGCGAAGGTGAGACTACGATCTACAACTTTCGTTTAGACTCCGTCGGCAAATTTTGACTTTATTTTTAATATTATATTTTTAATACGTCGGAATAGGAAAAGTTCGTTGAAGTTCCATAACTTTTTCATCCGACGTCCGTTTCCGTCAGAATTTTTACCGTTGCGCTTCTATTGTTGAGACCTTCAATTCTCATTTAGTTTGTGTCGGCTAAAAGTCTTTCGATCTCTATTTCGAGTTTTTAGCGGTCTACTGCTACATCCGTAACTTAGAAAAATCATAACTTTCTCATACGAAGTCAGATTTGGATGATCTTTTCATGTACGTTTATGGTTTAATGATATCTAAAACTTTCATTTAGATACCTAAGGCTAAACATTATTGTATTGAAACTTTGCGTTTTACGTCTATCAGTGTTGCCGGTTTTGCTGAGAATCTTCGGTTGGTCATAACTTCTTCGTTATAACTCGGATTTTAGGGTTCTTTATATGTACAAAAACCTTGATACGATTCCCAATACTTTATTTAATCCAAATAAGATTTTAGGAAAGTTAAATTTTGATCTAAATTTGACTTGTGTTCCATCATATTGTCTCGAAATATCGGGTTGTCACATCATCCCCCAGATAGAGGGAATTTCGTCCTGAAATTATAGTTCATGCTACGGATAGAAGTTTTATTTGCTCCTCATGTTCTTAATTGAACTCGATTCTTCACTTGGCATTCCAGCAAACCTCTCACTGTCGGGATACGACCTTTCCTCTTTCGTTTGAATTCACTGGCATGATAACTCCTCTTGGTCGAACGTATGTTGAATGTTTTTGTGGACTGTGAGAATAGTACATCTTGTACCCTACAAGTAGCGTCTCCAGATCTTCAAAGTAATTTCCGCTGGTCTTGACTCAAGATCATGCGTTGTATAGTTAACTTCCTGTGTCTTAAGCTGTCTTGAGGTATAGGCAGTGACCTTTCCTCTTGTATAAGAACACAACCAATTCAAAACTGATTTTGATGACAAAATCTTGGAAGTGGATTAGATGTCATGAAGATCTAAAAGAAAGTATGATTACTCTCGAATTAAGGAAAAAGGATAGGTATTTTTGTTTTATCTGTCTCTCTTGTACCAATCGACAGAAAGGGCATGTGTTGGGCTTCTAAGTTTATTCGTATGGCAGCACGATCACTCGTAGTCTTAGGCAGTCTCCGTCCTGAAGTTCATATTAGAATTCATACATGGTTCAACGATCATAATCTCATGTATACGAGTCGTATATAATTAATATTGGAAAGGTAGTCGAATAACTGATTCTTCTTTAAGCTCACATCCCATCGAGGAAAAGAAGTTAAAGTGGAATCGTCAATTGTAAACCTGTAGAACCTTGATTATATATCACCCCTATGTATACATTCATCAGTGACAGATCAACCGTACGGATCATTTGATTTGAACTTGACGTACCGTACGAGTGGCACTTTAGGGATTTCTTCGGAAAGGAAAAGAACTATGAGGTACTCCATTCATGAGTAATTGGTGTTCTGATATGACGGCTTCGCTGGAAAGGCGATTTCGAAGAAAGAGATGTACGTATGAAGTTGTTTTTGTGAGAATCAAATTGAATTAAGTCTTATGATAATGTCGGAATCATAAGGAATCTTAAAGACATTAGATTTGAACATAAGATGTTTACAGACAAAACACAACCGTGCAACCATCAACAGAGTTTCAGTACTTTAGACTACGACAAGACTATTGCTGCGAATAAGGTATACTACAAAAGGCAAGTATACGCAACATGAGCATCCCTATACCGACAGGATCCCGCAAAAGATAAGGCTCTGGTTGCACTAGTTTTGGATGGTTTTTAAGTCTATTACAACAAAACGCCTAAATTACATTAATGTGGTTTCGGAGTAGGTTCTCCTGCAACTGTGATACTAAGAACCCTACCGTCTACGCCATATTTCTTTGTTATAGGGCAATCCTTCTTGAGGTGTCCTATCTCCCCGCATTGATGGCATGACTGGCTAGTGCTAGCCTTGGTGGCAGGAGTGAGGTGTTTAGCCAGTGTTATGTGGACACGAGTGTCTTCCTCATTACACCACCTTGGAAATTGCTTCCTAAAGCATTCTGCAGGAGTTGCCACTTGTTGATGTGGCATGGCAAGTCTTTGGGATCTCTTGCGCTCCTTTTACGATATCGTCTCTTCCTTTCGGTCTTATGGCTTCGCAAGTCTATGACTTTTGCCATTTGTTGGTTTCCCGGTTCGGTACTACCATCGGAACTCTCGACTCCTTTTTCGGTCTTGCTTGTGTTGCCTGAGTTGATGTGTGTAAGGAAAGTTGTCACAGCAGCTACTACTGCAACTTGTAATGTAGCGGCGTCGATATGGAGGATAGGGGTTTCGTTGCTTGACTGATTGTTTCCGGATGACGACATAATTTTGTAACACGAAAGATAAAGATTTTGTGAGTGATTCTGGTTGACTCTAGATGTACTTCGATTGTTAAAGTAAAGAGTAAGACTATGTTCTTGAAAGTTTGACCTACATCCCTATGATGCAGTCCCAGCACTGAGTGGAAGTGTGTTTATGAAGGGTTGACCTACATCCCCATGATGGAATCCTAGTAATGAGTGGAAGTAAGTTCGTAGAATGGTCTCAAGACGCTTGTCGTTCAAGCCGAGGTATCGTTGGTTGGTGAATAACATGATACAACCACTAAAAGAGGCTTGGAAATGTTTCCGGAGTGAGTGCTTCTGGTCCATTTGTTCCTCTTGTTCCTTTATGAATCTAGATCCTAATGTGCGTGTTTCAGCGGACCTTCATTACTCCGCCTATCACTTCGACTGATCGGGATCGTGTGGTTTTGGGTTTATTTACTTATGTTCTTCTAAATATTAGCATATTCACTCGATGCATTAGGGCAGCTACGTTTTGAAGCTCATGGTTGAATTCACTACTAGTTTCTGAGCTTGGATTTGACTTGTTGTATGCGTGGTATTTCTAAATGATCTGTTGGGGGATACTACGGGAAGGTTGTAAAGATTCCTCACATGAGTACTTCGGGGTTTTGAGACTAGAAACCAATTGGGGTTTGTGTCGGGTTTGTCGTTATGAGTCAATCGAGTTTCGTTAGTCAATGGTTAAAGTGAAAGGGTCTTTTATAACACATGGAACTGGTATGGGTAGGGCCACACCAATCCACGTCAAATGCCGATGTCGGTACTTCTCATTGTAAGACGCTTGTTAGTGGGATAGTGAATTTATACGTATGTGTTTTTAGTGCTCTTTAGTCTATCTCTATTATTACTACTATGAAAGTTTTGTTGAATGATTGGGGTGTTTGTTCGAGTAGATTTTTAAACTTGTGACTCGCGGAACTCCTCTGCGTCCCTACTATCAAATGGAATGTATGCAAATAAGTTATCGAGGATAAATGTACCCAGAATAACCGTGGGGTCTGCAATAGCCTCCTCTTGGTCCATTGTGAATACTCGGCCTCCTCCACCAGCATTCATGATGTTTGACTCCAGGCAGTCCCTTCGGAAGTGTCTCGTTACTCCGCATTCATAACAAGCACGGTCTACTCCTACATTTATGGCTGGAGCAGTTGGTTGGACTAGTTCTCTGCAGTAGCGGACGGTGTGTCCCTTTCTATTGCACCTAACGCAATGCATTTCACGGCAGGGTCCGTGATGATGAAAGTTGCATCGGTTGCACTTAGGCTAGTTGCCGTTGTACGACCTTTTGGGTGTAGGGGTATGGTTTGTTGATTGCTTTTTGGCATTTCTTTGAGTTGGTTTACCTCCCCTCTCGCTCCAGGGTTTTCGTTTCATGTTCTTGGGTTCGCACCTTGCGGTATTCTTATAGGTAGCTACTGGTAGGTAGCTTCGATTGTTTCTTTGATTAGGATTTTTCATATCGTTTCCTTCCCTGCTTGATTTGACAGAGTTATTGTATGCTATAATGGCTGCTACTGTGGCTATAACTGTAGCTTGCAAAGTGGCGGTGTCGAATTGTAGGAATGGGGTTGCATTGGTAAGTTGATTATTTCCGGCCCTTGCTGCGCCGCTAAAGTTTGCTTGAGACAGTGCAGCTGTTACGGCCGCAGTGATAGCAGATTGCACTATGTTAGGGTCATATTGGGGAGGTGGTGGTGAGGTTGCGTTTCTACGTGCTGATCTACGAGGAGGCATTGCTCTGGTAAGGAAATAACAAGAAAAACTATAAGTTTTAATGATTCGAAAGTCGCGCATTAGTGATTTGTTATATCAGAAGTTTGGTTTACCCTTGAATAGGGTTTTGAGTTCGGCTCATAAGGAGAGTAGATAAACTCATGAATTGGAGGGGTATGCAAAGCGTTTAATAAAGGAAATACATCATATATATTATAAAAACATGGTGCGTTACATTTTGTAGTTATGAAAATTTGACCTATCTAAAGGTCTCCGATTACAAGGTTAAGAAAAGTAAGGACTTTATCCGAGGTCTTATGTTATGACAAAATTTTGGAAGTCAGACAAGTATTATTTGTTACGCGAGCTGGCTACATGGGCTTTAGATTCCGCCAACTGACGCTCCATCTCGAGCATACGTAGTTCATGTCTTGCCTGGCATGCCCGAAGTTCTATCACTTCGGTTTGAGTTGCCGTTAGCTCTCTCTGCAACGCTTCATTTTGATTTACGATTCTCTCGTGAGTTAATTCTAACTGTCGGATGCGAACTGTGTTGACTCCAGTGTTCGCATCATTCTCCCCAGTTCGATGGATGGTCGTCCGTACTTGTTCACCAATGCGAGAAATCCGACGAACCAATATAGGGAGGGCTCTGTCTGCTGAGCCTCCCTCGCTTAGATTGTAGAAGCTTCTGTCTCCGTTGAATGGAAGGGGTTGATCTTGTTCGCGGCTCCACCTATTCAGGTTAGTTGCCCAAAGGGGCGTCGAGCCATGAAATTTCGGTCGAGGATTAGGATTTTGAATTGGAGCCGTTAAGGGTAGGTTATTGTCCTCGGGATCTGAGTCTGATTTTTCTTGCATTCCTTCTTCAGGATCATTCTCTATCCTTTCTCCATTACCTTGGTTGGGGTAGTAGGGGTCACCGGGGTGATGGAATCCAGCCATTTGAGTCTATACGAGAATAGGGTTAAGAATTGACTGTAAGCTAAAGCACATGGAATTTACCCTTAAGTTTAATGGTTGTAGGTATTCGAATACTCCCTTAGTATTCTTTAACAATATGCTTTTGGTAAGTTTTAAATTTGTTGTCCATTGCAGACACTCCTTGGCATACGTTAGTCGGCTCCCAGACAAATATAGTTGATCAGGCTATATTCTTCCCAGTCCCGATTACATGTCCCAAGGCATACCTGCACTGCACAACTTATTTATAATACTTCTATATTGTTTTAATTATGATACTGACCCTGTTGTTAATATGAAATGCATGCATGCCTACTTTACAAAAACTAAATAAATAAATTAAATTTTAAAATTATGACTCTTACCCAGAGTGTTTTTGCCCAGTTGTGTTTATAGTCGTCTACCAAAATGGCTTTGATATACTTAATTCACTATAAACGATGCTCTGATACCAATCTGTCACACCCCCAAACCAGAACGGCGGAAACGTTCGGGGGCAGAGGACGTCATATTCAGTATCATAACAGTTTATAGAAAGGAAAGTACACACAACCATATATATTAAGGTTTCCAAAATGTTTACATAATTGTATTCGTTACATGTTCAAAAGATAAATACATAAACATCTTTCAAAAGGAGTAATTAACGCCAGCACGTTTAATCCCCAAAAGTTGATTTCCAAACCTGCTTAGCGGTTCCCTGAGAATACAAGTTATTTCAAAGAGAAAGTGTCAACAATTAAGTTGGTGAGTTCATAAGTAGGGTTTTGAGAAAATGTACGCCATTCGAAAGTTTGTGTATGTTTTCCAGAAAACGCGGTATTTTCAAATGAAAAGAATTATGATTCGTTGTGTTGAAATGAATATATTAGATCAAGAAAATCCCATATTTTCCCTAATAGTTGAGATATGCTTTGTTGTGTTTTCCAAGAAAAACCCTTATTTTCTTATAAAAGTATGAAAAGAATATGAACGTTCGTGTTACAAGTTGTAAATAAGTGCACCAGGAAAATCCCTTATTTTTCTATTAGTTGTTTGTTTAGATGCAGGAAAAACCCTTATTTTCCTAACATAACTGACAGTCTCTAAGACCGAAAATCGCAAGCAACCGACGTGCTTAAAAGGTGTGACATAGTTTTATATAATAAAGCTATACGAAGATCGCACTTGTTAGATGAAGAATAGTTTTAATAGCTACTCGTTCATAAAAGCCTAATACCATAATAATTGTATATCCGATGAGTTTTATAACCATACTGAACATAATATGCCTGTAGCGACGTTCTTCAGGCGTCGTAGCGTTATGACAAACTGTCACCCCAAAGGACGGACTGTAGCTAACAGTCAGGGCGCGGGATCATGACTTCCCGTATAGATCTATACACATTTGACACGTTCTCCGAACGGGAGACTCTGGTTATAGACAGGACTTGTAGCGATACCTTCTAGCAAAAAGTCAGTATTTGAAGATGTACATGTCTCACGGATTCTCAACCAAGTCTGTATTAAAGTAATAGTTTTGTATGCAAAGATCATCCTTTTTCACCAAGTTTTGACAAAGCATAAATCATAAGTTTTTTTAAAATGTATAAAATGATTTAGTAAAGAATGTTACCCTTGATATGATGTTTTTGTATGTAAACGTATAAATAAAACATTATTTCTATTTATAAAACATATTGTATCCCAAGAGGGTAAAGCTGTGTTGTGAGGTGTTTTGCATGATGATGACTTCATAAGATAGTTAAAACAACAGTATGAATAGTATAGCAAAAGATCGATGTTTCACACGATTTTAGTCGTGTGTTTACTTGTATTCCCCCCCTAAAAGTGTTTAAAAAGCATTTAAAGTGTGGTTGTAGGGGTATGAACTCACCTGATAGATTGAAGAAAGCGAGACGAAAACCGAGCAGAACTTCTACTCGAGAAAGCGGATTTCTCGGGATTCTCGGGAATCTCGGGAGTGTAAAACTTCCTTTCAAACTTGGATATGAAAATCGGGCCCTTGGGATGACTCCGAGGGTTGAAGCGCAGAGCTTCGGCGCGAGAAAGGAAGGAAATTAGCAAATATGGCCGGCACCCTCGCACCGTTTATATAGGGCTGAAAGACCTCGGTACGCGGGGCGTACGCTTGCACGCGGGGCGTATGAGACGTCATCGCTTACGTACTTCTGATGGGAGGGCATAGAGGAGTAGGGGCGACGTGGCCGAACCGAGGCCTAGCACCCGGTTACGCTGGGCGTAACTCGGATCAGGCCGGTGACTCTCCCTTCGGATAATACCGGAATTCATTTTTAAATTTATATATTTATCATTTAGCAAACTTCTAAAATTCATATCTTCGTCATACGAACTCCGTTTTCGATGTTCTTTATATCCACGCGAAGGTGAGACTACGATCTACAACTTTCGTTTAGACTCCGTCGGCAAATTTTGACTTTATTTTTAATATTATATTTTTAATACGTCGGAATAGGAAAAGTTCGTTGAAGTTCCATAACTTTTTCATCCGACGTCCGTTTCCGTCAGAATTTTTACCGTTGCGCTTCTATTGTTGAGACCTTCAATTCTCATTTAGTTTGTGTCGGCTAAAAGTCTTTCGATCTCTATTTCGAGTTTTTAGCGGTCTACTGCTACATCCGTAACTTAGAAAAATCATAACTTTCTCATACGAAGTCAGATTTGGATGATCTTTTCATGTACGTTTATGGTTTAATGATATCTAAAACTTTCATTTAGATACCTAAGGCTAAACATTATTGTATTGAAACTTCGCGTTTTACGTCTATCAGTGTTGCCGGTTTTGCCGAGAATCTTCGGTTGGTCATAACTTCTTCGTTATAACTCGGATTTTAGGGTTCTTTATATGTACGAAAACCTTGATACGATTCCCACTACTTTATTTAATCCATATAAGATTTTAGGAAAGTTAAATTTTGATCTAAATTTGACTTGTGTTCCATCATATTGTCTCGAAATATCGGGTTGTCACAGCTTGGATGCTTGGGCCCTTATTGGTCCATCTGATTATGGGTGTTTTGGGCTAAGTGAAGTTTTAGACCTTGGAGTAAGGCCCAAATAGGAGTTGGGCCCAATTTGGAAAATTGAGACAATTATGGGCCTTGAGTGATTATTTATTGTTGGGCCTTTTGGGCCAAGATTTGGGCCTGGGTCTTAGCCCATCTAGGGAATGGGTAAAGGGACCCTTTACCTAAGTATGAATTATTATTTTATTGTGTTAGTTGCGGGGTTTTAGTGAGCTAGCAGCCGGAGGATTTCAATATGATTTTGTAGTGTGAGGTGAGTCTTCCTCACTGTACTTATGGGTCAAAGGCACAAAGGTCGGACCTTTGGATTGTTATCCTGATTATCATATGATCAAGTATTATAGTGATTTTTTAGATCTGTATCCTGGTAGATAGGATGATGTTATGCTCTTTCTTCTTGCTATTGGCTGGTTATTTGTATGCTTGTCTGTTATATGTAGGTGTCGACATGATGTATGTGTGGGTGGGTTGAGGCGATCATGCTTTGTGCTGAAGGCCAACAGACCTAGGGGGTCCCAGATAGACTGAAGGCCAGTGGGGCATACCAGTCAGGCTGAAGGCCCGGAGAACGGTCCAGATAGGCTAAAGGCCCGGTGAGGCAGTCCAGTCATGCTGAAGGTTCTGTAAGCGGTCCGGATAGTCTGTAGGCCGGTGGAAAGTTTTATTCAGGCTGAAGGCTCTGTATGCATGTTGTTTATTGTTATTATTCTGGTTTTGTGATGTATTGGTATTTTGGGGGAAACTCACTAAGCTTTGGGCTTAAAGTTTCAGGTTATGTTTTAGGTACCTCAGATGATCGCGAGAAGGCGAAAGCTTGATTGTGCACCTCCCCATGCTTTATTTGTGATTTTGGGAAAACTCTCACAATAGACATGTTTTGGAAAACTATTTTTGTAAACAAGTGATGATTTGGGATTGTTTAAAAAGTTCAATTTTTTGTGAAAAATTTGGATATTATAATTCCAGGGGCGGAACCAGGACCGGATGCAAGATTAAACCCTATTTTACTTTTGGGGTCGAGGTTGGGCGTGAACATTTCCGTCCCGAAATACCCATGGGGCCCCTGTTATGTGTGTGTATGTATATATATTATATTTTTTAGGGTTTACGTTGTTTAGAGCCTTTCATAGACAACTTTTCTGCTTCTTGTCTCAACTTTTGAGTTCAGCCGACACCCTAAAATCTCAATTTCTAATCGTCGTCTCACCTATCATCACTGTTCGCCTCCCATCGCAGCCTCAGCCTCCACCTCCTAGAGGAGACGAAACGACCATTCCTCGGTCTTTAGGTAACGTCATTCGTCAATAGCCATCGACTTTCGCCTGCTATTGACGACCTACCGTCTCCCATCACAGCCACCGGCTTCCGCCTGCAACTAACGACCTGCAAATTAAACTTGATTCTTTATTTTTCCAGTTCAAACAAAACTATGTTGATGGTACATTTTTTATTTCTTTTCATCTGATATTTGTTATGCTATCCCGATTTCTGATTTCTTTTCTATGTTATTCAAAATTTCGGCTTTCCTATGTTTGGTAATTGTTATTATATTAGTGTGATTTAATTTTTGATGTGGTGTTTGCTCTGATTTCTTTTCAAATAGATTATGCTTTTGATTTATTTTATGATTTCTGATGTTTGGTAATTGATATGAATTTTTTGATGTTGCTTTGAAGTTTTTGACATTTTTCAATTTAGGTGATCTAATGTTGCTAATTGCTATGATGTTGCTATGATTTTGATAATTTTCAAAAATATAGCATTTTTAGCAAAAAAAAAAAGAAGTCAATTTTACATCTATAAACGGGGGCAAGATCGTGAGCTAGGTATCCGGGGGATTCGAGGTAGGACTGAGGGATGAAGCAATAATTGATTTCGGGGGCAGGGGTCGGGGCAACTATTTCTGCTCCTCTGTGGTCCCGTTGAGTTTGATTCTATAAACTGAAATTACTTATTTTTTTGTCATGAAGCAAATGGGTTTCGGTGATAAATGATTGTTTTGGATTAGGGTATGCCTCACTTTGTCTAGAGCCTCAATCTTAATCAATGAATCTGCGACCAAGGAGTTTCCTATCACCAAAGGCGTTTGACAAGGGGACCATTTATCTTCGTTTTTGTTTATAGTTGCTATGGAAGGGCTTAATGTGGCTATCAAATCCGTGTGTCAAAATCACTTAATCAAGGCACCAAAACCCCAAAAAACGGACCCTCGATCTATCATTTATTTTATGTCGATGATGTTATGTTCGTTGGGATCGGACTAGCTTAAATTTCACTAATTTGGATTGTATCCTGAGATGTATTCATGCATCTTATGGGCTCAAGGTTAATTTTCATAAGTCAAAGGTTTTTGGTATTGGAGTCTTCAAAAATGAAGTCGCTACCTGTACCCATATCCTTGGTTGCGAAACGGCTGCTTTTCCGTTCAAGTATCTGGGGGTGCCGATCGGGGTCAATATGTATATAAAGAGGAATTAGCTACGCCTTATTGAATGGGAAAAAAATAAATTATCCTCGTAGAAAGCAAAAACATTGTCTTTCGGTGGTTTTTTAACTTTGGTTAAGTCGGTGCATGGTATCCTTCCTCTTTTCTATTTTTCAATTTTTAAAGCCTTTTCTTCCGTCATTGACATTCTTGAGAAGTTCCGAAGACGTTTCTTTATGGGGTGGATGTGAGAAAAAATGCAAAGTAAATTGGGTTGCTTGGAAGGTGTTTTTAAGCACCAAGGAAATAAGGGGTCTTAGTGTCGGTTTGCTCATATCTTTAAACTCGCCCTTCTCTCAAAATGGTTATGGTATTTCAACTCAGATAGGGGGTCATTATGGGGCAAGTTATTTGATGAATTCATAACTATTGCAGGAAACCGGTTATGTTGTGGGTTAAGAAAATGCTCTTTGGAGTCTGGTACAATATTGTTAGAGTAATTTCGAGCCTTAATATGTTGGGGATCAGATTATCCTCTATCTTTGAACTTCAGGTTGGTAATAGAAACAACACGTTGTTTTGGCTTGACGATCGGTTAGGGAGCGATTCTATTTCTTCTAAATTCACCATTCTCTATGTTTTGGATAAATGGAAAACATGTTATATATCTGCGCGATTGCACTCTTCAAATAGGTATTGGGAATGGAAGAGATAGCCCAATGGTCAGTAGGAAATAGATCTGTCAATGGGGCGGTTTGGAGCGAATCACCCTTGATCCAAACCTTTTAAAAAATTTAAAAACATGACTCGCCCCGCTCCAATAACCCTTGTGGTTTTGAATAATCGAATTCATACCTGAATCCACCGAATCAATAAATATCCGACCCATTAATATGACCCTTTTACAATATTAAAACTTTCACAATTTTGATGTGTGTCACAAAGTAATATTATTCAAAAAAGATCAAATGTGTACTTAAACATGATGTAAATTACTTTATACTAAAAATTCATTACAATAAACATTACTTAATACTCAAAATCTAATACAATAAAAATTATATTTTACTTAGACATTGACTTGTATACTTTTCTTTCTCTCTCTCTCACTCACACACACACACGCATATATATATATATATATATATATATATATATATATATATATATATATATATATATATATATATATATATATATATATATATATATATAGGGTTAGGTTAATGTGTTTCTTACATTTATTGTGTGCTAGAATGCACCAATAAGAATTTAGTAAAATTAAAGAACTATTTAATTAAATAAAGATAAATATTAAATGATTTCAATAATTGTATATATATTAAATGATATCCATAATTATAATTCTTTTTTTTATGGAATTAATTTAATTCGTCATTAACGTAACAATAACATTTTTTCAGAATGAATTCGCATCTAGGTTTTTATGTATGAGTTTGTTTTTTGTTTCAGCAGTCACTCACTTAAAATACAACAAAATTGCATGGAATATGAAGAACGAAAGTGTAATATACTAGAAACACTCTCGTTCTTCTAGATACGAATTCATTCTGAAATAATATTATTGTTGACATTAATAACGAATTTAATTAGTTTCCATAAAAAGAAATTATAAGTATGTATATCATTTAATATACATATAAGTTTTACTAAATTCTTATTGGTGCATTCTAGCACAGAGTAGATATGAGAAACATTTGAACCTACCTACCTATATATATATATATATATATATATATATATATATATATATATATATATATAGGGCATATTATAAGTGTAGGGAATCACTAATAATCCAAACCTAATCCATTTAATAAAAGGGTAAATGAATCAAAAATTAAAATCTAAACCTGTAAAATTCTTACGGGTTTGGAGTGAATCATGGTCAAAACCCGCCTCATTGGCAGGTCTAGCAGGAAACAACTGGTTTGGGTTGCTTAGTTGATCTACTCAATCATGTCGTGTGTTCTAATGCATCTGATTCTTGGAGATCAAAACTTGTGGGTGACAGTAAGTTTTACGTGCATAACTTAAGGGATGTTATTGATCAAAAAGTAACCACTCCATTGATAAAGCCTATTGTCTAGATAAAGTCGACGCCTTTAAAAGTCCATGGTTTGTTTGGAAAGCATGTATGGGTTGTATCCCTTCCGCGTTAGCTCTCTCGCATAGATGTATTAATATCTCATTTTCTATTTGTCACATGTGATCTACTGGGGTTAAAGAGTCTGATCATATTCTTGTGGGATGCCATTTTTTTGTGTGACGTTCTCAGTTGGATTCTCAACTGGTGTGACACCCCTTTTCATGGTTTTCCACGTTTTTCCGAATTTATAAACTTTTCAAGACATTGGGGTAATTGTCAAGAAAAGCGCAAGATCCTTCTTGAGTTCTTTCCATTTTCTATGGTTTTCTTTGGTGTTTTTGGAAGGAGAGGAACGACAAACTTTTTAGCAAAATCCATACTTCTCCTTCAAAATTGGCGGATAACGTGTTTTATATGGTTTTTAATTGGGTTAAACATAAGGTGAACTTCGAGGATTATAACTGGGTCGATTGATGTTGTTCTCCTTCTAACATTTTGTAATTGTTTTTTTGTTTTCTTTTGCCATGTATTGTCTCTTTTAGACAGTGGTTTAATATATTTAAACAATTTGCAATTCACATTTTGCAATAATTATATTGCAAAAACTTGTGTTAAAAGTTATTAGGAACATAAAATACTATGTTAGTTTTTCCTTTATATAAAATTTTTAATTTTCGATAGTCTCTAGGATTTTCCGTCGGTTAAGACGCCGATGTTTACAGGGTTTCTACTTCAGAATGTGATTTAGGTGTTATTTGTTTTTTTTGAGGCAAAATGTTTGTAGTTTGCGAACCACATCTGTAGACCTCTACAACAGAAGAGGTGAACCAAACGTCTGCAATCTGAAAAAAAAAAAAGATTGTTTATTTTTTTAACATCTGCATGCTACTAAAATAAACTAAAATCTAAATAAACTGATTTTTTTAAACTACAAAGTGATTTTTTAAGATATTTTTTACTTTGTTATAAATAATTAACAAATCTAAATCAACTTTTATGTATTATTGAATAAAAAGTGAAAAACAAATGGTACAAATTAATGTATATATTTGAAAAAAACCAATAATTTTGGTCGCAAAGTTATGCCTAAACATTGTAATTAGGAATCAAAGAATTTGATATATAATTGAATGGAAATAAACTTTGATGTTTTCAATTAAATCAATTAAAAACGTGTCATGAATATGTTTTTCTAAAAATTGACAATGCTTTATTAAATAATGTTTTATAAAAATTAGCACAATAAATATAAGAATATATATATATATATATATATATATATATATATATATATATATATATATATATATATATATATATATATATAAACAACTTCAACAACCATTATTGTAATAAACTTTTATTTATAAATTTGTCAAAAATATCATGTTTGTGTCGTCAAACTTTTTTATTTTTTAAGTATTCTAACTTTTTTTTCAAATTGTTTATCACTAATAAAATTGGAATAAATATAAATTAAGAAAAACTAAAAAAAATAAAGTATATGTGTTTTTTAGGCCATAATATGTCTATACATTTAGAAGACTTTG
Organism: Lactuca sativa; assembly: GCF_002870075.4. Lineage (NCBI taxonomy): Eukaryota > Viridiplantae > Streptophyta > Magnoliopsida > Asterales > Asteraceae > Lactuca > Lactuca sativa. Next base: position 13,663,965 of record NC_056630.2, on the reverse strand, counting down.
GTCCACATCTGCGCCAAGAAGAGGGCGTGCAGATATTTGTAGGTCTGCAGTCTTCAAAAAAACAAACAGTCCGCAAAAACTAATATCCGCGCTTGGTCTGCGCCGCGCTGATAGAAAATGCCATAAAGATATGCGGACAAACAACAAACACCACCTTAGTCTTTTCTCTTTGATACACGTGCTTGTTTATATAACGTATCTTTAACTTGTATTTCCTTGTAATATTTTTTGCTTGCTCCTTGATATTTATAATATATTTTTCCACATTTCCATAAAAAAAATTATATTGCAAACGGTGCGGCCATTTTGTTTTATATATATATATATATATATATATATATATATATATATATATATATATATATATATATATATATATATATATACACGAAGGTTCCATAAATAAATATTGAATTAAAATTTTATTTAAAAATTTGATATTATTGTGGGGTAAGTTCAATTTTGAAAATAAAAAATCCTAAGAATAACAGAATCTTCAATCAATTATTTATTTTTGTCGCAAAATGTTCAGACGTACCGGCGCGACGGAAGATAAGTAATATTCACATTTAAATATAAATGTAAATGTATTCATATGGCATATATAAATTCACCACCTCCCCTCCACCACCAACGGCATATATAAATTCACCACCTCCCCTCCACCACCAACAATCACCGTCACCTCCGCCACTACC